>NC_056745.1:1377032356-1377332356 GCF_019279795.1 Protopterus annectens | reverse complement strand
GATGAACACATACACACCCACAAATATGTACACAATGCATGTTTACATACAATGCAAATTAGAGAAATTCCCATTCACCTATGTCACATCTTTGGGGTGTTGGAAGAAACCAGAGCACATGAATATACTTGTAGCTACACAGTGGGTCTACAAACTCTACACAGTAGAAACTACAGCTAAGAACCATAAAACTCACTAAGGCATTAATGTAAGGCACTTAAAATAAAGAAACCAAAAATATATTGTGCACTTTCATTCTTTTAATAAAGAGAACTTCTTCAGAATAACTTAAACAATCACAAAGACACATTTAAGTAAGATTAATTCAATGATGTCATAAAACAACAACCAACCAAAAAAGAATAAGAATTGATAACGTGTCCTGTTTAAAACTTTTAGTAATTTCCATTTAAAGAGTCAACACCTTTCTGTATATAACTGATGATGAAAATGACCGTGAAATTATAAACATGCTTATAAAACTGTATGTATAAACTATACGTATTTGTAAATATATGAAAAACATGTAAAGAAATATAACCACTAATTTAAATTACTTATTACATTTCAAGTTTCCTTATTATATTAAATATTTTTATATTTCAAAAACCTTTTTATAGAAACGTTTTCATTTATTCCTGGAATAGTGTCTGCCTTAAGAACACTTGCCATTTCAGTTCCAGAAACTCTAAATAAGCATTAAATGACCCCATGATGTCTTCCTATCTACTTGTTCTATTACTAAAAATTGAAATTTCCTAAAGTCCTTACATGTTTTTGCATGCCCAGCTAATGCATTTGTATTATTGTTTTTCTTTACAGCTAAAATATGTTCTTTCACTCTATCAACTAATTTCCGTGTTGTCTTGCCTACATAAAAATGATCACAATTTGAACATCTGGCAAGATATACTAAATCTTCACTTTGGCAACTACATCTGTCTTTTACAGTTAACACATCATCAATATGTTTGACGTGGAAACTACCTACTGTCATAATAAACCTACAGTAAGAACATTTCTGACATGGAAAACTGCAAACATTTTTAACGTTCCCTTCAATGTGAACAAACTTGGATGAATTTTCCAAAATCAGTTTCAGATTTCTATTTTTTTCGTGGATAAACCTGGGCCTTTCCCCTAATATTTTTGTCAATTCCTGATTCCCCATTATTATTTTCCTATTACTAATGATCTATAGAACATGTGGCCCATCTAAACTGATTGATAAAGGGAAAGAACAACTTAAATCTTTAATTTTGTCATCATTTCCCACTCAATTGGTTAGTTTTGGAGAGAAACCTGCTTTTATAGTTAGTGGAAATTGAACCTGTCTTTGCTTTATCACATTATTAGAGATGACTGTAAGTTTCTCTTTGGGGTAACCATGCTGCCGGAACAAATCGATAAGAATAGCTACTTCTTTAAGAAAAGTTTCATCCTCACTTATTAATCTACTCATTCTAATGATTTGCCCCTGAACACATTATATTTCATGAATTCTGTATGAAAGCTATCAAAATATAGATAGTTATTTGTAAGATGAACACTTACACACACACACACACACACACACACACACACACACACACACACACACACACACACACACACACACACACACACACACACACACACACACACACACACATATGGACACACTGCATGCTTACCTACAATGGTTGGAAGAAACTAGAGCACATGAATATGAGTATAGATACACAGCGAGCCTATAAACTCTACACATAAGAAACTATAGCTAAGAACCATACACACACACACACACACACATACCCACACACACACACACACACACACACACACACACACACACACACACACACACACACACACACACACACACACACACACATGCACACACTGCATGCTTACCTATAATGGTTGGAGGAAACTAGAGCACATAAATATGAGTATAGATACACAGCGAGCCTATAAACTCTACACATAAGAAACTATAGCTAAGAACCATACACCCACTCACACACACACACACACACACACACACACACACACACACACACACACACACACACACACACACACACACACACACACACACACACACACACACAAGTGTGCGCGCAGACATAGGTGAGTGCACGAGTTCACAAGCATGCTTAGCTACAATGCAAATTGAAGACACTCCCATTTGCCTATGTCATGTCTTTAGGGTGTTGGAGGAAATCAGAATGCACTAATATACCCATGCAGCTACAGAGTGAGCATGCAGACTCTACACAGAAGAAACTATAACTAAGAACACACACACAAACCCACACTCATGCACATACTACATGCTTACCTACTTTGCAAATTGGAGAAATTTCCATTCACCTATGTCACGTATTTGGGGTGCTGGAGGCAACCAGAGCACATGAATATACCCATGAAGATACAGAGTGAGCATGCAAACTTATACAGAAGAAACTACATCTAAGAACTCAGCAACATCCACTGTCCAAGATGAATATACTATAGAGATTTTTAACCAAACCTTTTTGATCAAATGATGGTCCAAATAAAATCATGACTGAGGAAAGAAATATACACTTACTTTTCATTTTCTGCACCTTTTCAACACACTTTAACCAGCTAAGACTACATTGTTGCAAATGTGGGGAAAATAACTGAATTTTAACAGGGTGTGGGATCGACTAAGCCCCCTGAACCCAAGGGGTTCCAAGTGCTATGAGGTACATTTTTGATTTTCTCACCCATTCGATCTAGTGATGGTACTGACAAATATCTTGACTAAGGAAGGAAATTACAAATTGTTTTCTTCTTTCAAGGAAGAAATATGTTGTGTCCAGGGCATAGTGTTAAAAGCTGTCAAAACAGTAGTTCCTAATAAACTGAGAAGACAAATGTTTGTGAGAATAAATAAAGTGCCTCACTTCTAGCCCACCATCCAAAAAATGAAATCACCTTCTGTGTACGCTGCTTATATTAGTTTGGAACGAAAATGAAAGAAACGATGGTCACAGCCATGTATTTCAAGTTGCTGCTGCCATGCATTTATAAAACATGCCTCCTGACTATACAGCTCAACCTGCAATACAAATCGAAAAATAATGTGAAGCCCAGGATCCAAAATCTGAGACTGATTTTAAATATTCCTCTTAAAAAGAACAACACATTTTGTATTGGCATGCGTTTTCTGAAGGATGAAACTCAAACGCCTGTCATTATTTAGTGACTTCAGTCTGCAACCATTTGCTGGAAAACCACAAATTTTATGAGGAACAGACCAAAAATATAAAACAAAAATATGAACATATTATGTAATTGTGGACAGTTGAGAGATATGCTCCTCACTCCTAATTCAAAAGACAAACCACCTTCTGTGTACACCTCTGATGTCAGACTGGGACTAAAGTGAAAGAACAAATGACTACAGTAATATATTCATACCTGTTGTTGTCTCATGTATATATGTGGCATGCCTCATTACCCCTACCCTCAAAGGATTGCCACCGATATACATAAATAATTAACTATGGAGAAAGTGAAAAGAATAAGGTATTTTAACCTTTTGCTCCTACACAGCACACCCTCAAAACAAGCTAGAGAGTGAGGAAACTTAAAAAAAATGTCATGCTGTGCTCAGCTCCCACACAAGCTATAGCAAACTTTTGTGCACACATATGAGATTTAATTACTAGTAAAGGAAAAGAGATAATGACCATGCATATGGTATAGGGACACTTTGTGCATTTCTGAACATGGTCAGCTTTGGACTTGGTGGTACCCTGGCAGGAAGTGTTCTCTGTACTGAGCCTTTGTCAAAAATCCCCTTACAATGTTAGGGTACCAGGATTTAAGGGTGTAGGTGATGCATTGTATGCATTGTATGCATTATTTTGAGAGATAATTACTGGCAAGGTAATGGAGCTTGGCACCCTAGCCATACCAATATCCCATTGGCTGCCTCTCAGACATTGCAATAAAACACTTTTTAAACCTGTCAGCTGCATATTATTTACTATTGCGTGCATACTATTTACATTTGAAATAGCATCTACCCCAACCCTCTCTCAATTTAAAACATTGCTAAAAACTCACTTAATAAACAAGTGGCTATGTCCCTGCAATACCCATGACTAGACTAAAAGCAGCACTATCTTAAATATACTACTGCCTATAACCTTACTCTGACCTACTAAGCTTAACTAGATCTCTCAACTTACCACTGTTAACCATCTATTACATTCTACAACTACTACTACCTAATTATGTCTAACCCCCCTCTATTGTAAATAAGCTACTGTATGAATACTATCTAATTATAGCTAATGCCACTACCCTAGTGTATACTCTGTTGTGTTTACTCTTTGTCGTGTGAAATGACATATGCTTTACATTTATTCATGTAAGTAATCAGTTTTCTTCTACAAATGTACTATCCTGCATTAATGTCTATGCTGTATAACTATTACATATATTACTGTTTGGTAAATAATGGAGCTTTTCTCCCCGGGCCTCCGCTGAAAATGGACATGTGTCCGTTCAGACCTTCCCAGTAAACAAATGTGAAATAAAATAAATTAATGACTAAAAAATATTTACTCCTTTACTTTTAGCAGAGATCTGGATTTTATTTCATAAATTGTATTCAAATTTTACAGCAAAATCACTAAACAGCCATTTGCTAAACTAAACAAAACAATCATACTGAAAACTGACTGAATATAAGTGACAGAAACCTCTCTCTCCATGAAACTTGCTTTTACTGAAAACGTATTTGACAGCCAATTAAACTACAAAAGACTTCCTGAGATTCAAAGTCAAATGGTATATGGTGAAGCAGTAGCAGTTATGTGAAGGATGCAAAAATTCAAAAACAAATGTGCAACATATCTGTTAACAGCCAAGGACAGCCTACTGGACACAGAAATCTCTTTTCAGGGGCAGCCTAGGAACCCTATCTAGTGAAGTGACTTAGTCAGGGTCATGCATTAGACAAACAAAGGCTTAGTGAATCAATCCCTGACCTAATTAGACAAGCAAAGGTTTAGGGAATCAATCCCTTCTCTAATTAAAAAGGCAAAGGCTTAGGGAATCAATCCCTGCCTTAATTAGACAAGCAAAGGCTTAGGGAATCAATCCCTGCCCTAATTAGACAAGCAAAGGCTCGGGGAATCAATCCCTGCCCTAATTAGATAAGTAAAGGTTTAGGGAATCAATCCCTGCTCTAATTAGACAAGCAAAGGATTAGGGAATCAATCCCTGCCCAACTTAGACAACCAAAGGCTTAGGGAATCAATCCCTGCCCTAATTAGACAAACAAAGGCTTAGGGAATCAATCCATGCCATAATTAGACAAGCAAAGGCTTATGGAACCAATCCCTGCTCTAATTAGACAAGCAAAGGCTGAGGGAATCAATCCCTGGCCTACTTAGACAAACAAAGGTTCAGGGAATCAATCCCTGTCCTAATTAGACAAGCAAAGGTTTAGGGTATCAATACCTGTCCTAATTAATCAAGCAAAGGCTTAGGGAATCAATCCCTGCCCTAATTAGACAAGCAAAGGCTTAGGGAATCAATCCCTGCCCTAATTAGACAAGCAAAGGCTTATGGAATCAATCCCTGCTTTAATTAGAGAAGCAAAGGCTTAGGGAATCAATCTCTGCCTTAATCAGACAAGCAAAGGTTAAGGGAATCAATTCCTGCCCTAATTAGACAATCAAAGACTTAGAGAATCATTCCATGTCCTAATTAGACAAGCAAAGGCTTAGGGAATCAATTCCTGCCCTAATTAGACAAGCAAAGGCTTAGAGAATCAATCTGTATCCTAATTAGACAAGCAAAGGATTAGGGAATCAATCCCTGCTGTAACTAGACAAGCAAAAGCTTAGGGAATCAATCCCTGCACTACGTAGACAAGGAAAGGCAAAGAAAACCAATCCCTGCCCTAATTAGACAAGGAAAGGCTTAGGGAATCAATCCCTGCCCTAATTAGAAAAGCAAAGGCTTAGGGAATCAATCCCTGCCCTAATCAGACAAGCAAAGGCTTAGGGAACCAATTCTGCCCTAATTAGGCAAGCAAATGTTTAGGGAATCAATCCCTGTTCTAATTAGACAAGCAAAGGCATAGGGAATCAATCCCTGGCCTACATAAACAAGCAAAGGCTTAGAGAATCAATCCCTGGCCTAATTAGACAAGGAAAGGCTTAGAGAATCAATCCCTGCCCTAATTAGAAAAGGAAAAGGCTTAGGGAATAAATACCGGCCCTAATTAGGCATACAAAGGCTTAGGGAATCAATCCATGCCCTAATTAGACATGCAAAGGCTTTGGGAATCAATCCCTGCACTAATTAGACAAGCAAAGGCTTAGGGAATCAATCCCTGCACTAATTAGACAAACAAAGGCTTAGGGAATCAATCCAAGCCCTACATAGAAAAGTAAAGCCTTATGGAATCAATCCATGATTTAATTAGACAATCAAAGGCTTAGGGAATCAATCCCTGTCCTAATTAGACAAACAAAGGCTTAGGGAATCAATCCCTACCCTAATTAGACAAGCAAAGGCTTAGGGAATCAATTCCTGCCCTAATTAGACAAGGAAAGGCTTAGAGAATCAATCCCTGCCCTAATTAGGCATGCAAAGGCTTTGGGAATAAACCCCTGGCCTAATTAGACAAGCAAAGGCTTAGGGAATCATTCCCTGCCCTAAGTAGACAAGCAAAGGCTTATGCAATAAATCCCTGCCCTAATTAGACACAGAAAGGTTTAGGGAATCAATCCCTGCCCTAATTAGACAAGCAAAGGCTTAGGGAATCAATCCCTGCACTAATCACACAAACAAAGGCTTAGGGAATCAATCCAAGCCCTACTTAGAAAAGTAAAGCCTTATGGAATCAATCCATGATTTAATTAGACAATCAAAGGCTTAGGGAATCAATCCTTGTCATAATTAGACAAACAAAGGCTTAGGGAATCAATCCCTACCCTATTTAGACAAGCAAAGGCTTAGGGAATCAATCCTTGCTTTAATTAGACAAGCAAAGGCTTAAGGAATCACTCCCTGCACTAAACAGACAAACAAAGGCTTAGGGAATCAATCCCAGCCCTGCTTAGACAAGCAAAGGCTTAGGGAATCAATCCCTGCACTAAACAGACAAACAAAGGCTTAGGGAATCAATCCCAGCCCTGCTTAGACAAGCAAAGGCTTAGGGAATCAATCCCTGCCCTAATTAGACAAGCAAACGGTTAAGGAATCAATCCCTGCTTTAATTAGACAAGCAAAGGATTAGGGAATCAAGCTCTGGCCTACGTAGAAAAGCAAAGGCTTAGGGACTCAATCCCTGCCCTAATTAGACAAGGAAAGGCTTAAGGAATCAATACCTGCCCTAATTAGAGATGCAAAGGCTTAGGCAATCAATCTCTGCCCTAATTAGACAAGGAAAGGCTTATGGAATCAATCTCTGCCCTAATTAGACAAGCAAAGGCTTTTGGAATCAATCCCTGCCCTAATTAGACAAGCAAAGGCTTAGGGAATCAATCGCTGCCCTAATTAGACAAGCATAGGTATAGGGAATCAATCCCTGCCCTAAATAGACAAGCAGAGGATTAGGGAATCAATCCCTGCCTTAATTATACAAGCAAAAACATAGGGAATCAATCCCTGCCCTAATTAGACAAGCAAAGGCTTAGGGAATCAATCCTTGCCCTAATTACACAAGCAAAGGATTACGGAATCAATCCCTGCCCTAATTAGACTAACACAGGCTTGGGGAATCCATCACTGGCCTACTTAGATAAGCAAAGGCTTAGGGAATCAATCCCTGTCGTAATTAGAGAAGGAAAGGCTTATGGAATCAATCCCTGACTTAATTAGACAAGCAAAGGCTTAGGGAATCAATCCCTGCACTAATTATACAAACAAAGGCTTAAGGAATCAATCCCTGCCCTAATTAGACAAGCAAAGGGTTAGGGAATCAATCCCTGCCCTAATTAGACAAGCAAAGGCATAGGGAATCAATCACTGGCCTACGTAGACAAGCAAAGACTTAGGGAATCAATCCCTGCCATAATTAGACAAGAAAAGGCTTAGGGAATCAATCCCTGCCCTAATTAGACAAGCAAAGGCTTAGGGAATCAATACCTGCCCTATTTAGACAAGCAAAGGCATAGGGAATCAATCCCTGCCCTAATTAGACAAGCAAAGGCTTAGGGAATCAATCCCTACCCTAATTAGACAAGCAAAGGCTTATGGAATCAATCCCTGCTTTAATTAGACAAGCCAAGGCTTAGGGAATCAATCTTTGTCCTAATTAGACAAGCAAAGGCTTAGTGATTCAATCCCTGCCCTAATTAGACAAGCAAAGGCTTAGTGAATCAATCCCTAGCCTACTTAGACAAGCAAAGGCTTATGGAATCGATCCCTGCTTTAATTAGACAAGCAAAATCTTAGGTACTCAATGCCTGCCCTAATTAGACAAGGAAAGGCTTAGGCAATCAGTCCGTGCCCTAATTAGACAAGGAAAGGCTTATGGAATCAATCCCTGCCCTAATTAGACAAACAAAGGGTTATGGAATCAATCCCTGCCCTAATTAGGCAAGCAAAGGGTTAGGGAATCAATCCCTGCCCTAATTAGACAAGCAAAGGTTTAGGGAATCAATCCCTGCCATACATAGACAAGCAAAGGCTTAGGGAATCAATCCCTGACTTAATTAGACAAGCAAAGGCTTAGGGAATCAATCCCTGCCCTAATTAGACAAGCAAAGGCTTAGGGAATCAATCCCTGCCCTAATTAGACAAGCAAAGGCTTAGGGAATCAATCTTTGTCCTAATTAGACAAGCAAAGGCTTAAGGAATCAATCCCTGCCCTAATTAGACAAGCAAAGGCTTAGGGAATCAATCCCTGCCCTAATTAGACAAGCAAAGGCTTAGGGAATCAATCCCTGGCCTACAAGAAGCAACTCATCGATAACTAGTACACGTTCTTATCCGCTCTAAGTAGAAGGAAAATTGTTGTAACCCATCACTGTGCATTTAATACCTGCAGGTCTGCCAAAAAGAACCAGTTAAAATATTGACATGAAAGACATATTCTTCATACTGTCCAGTGTAATTACAGCCATATAATAAACACACAGTCAACAGTCAGCAAACCAAGGATCATGCCCAAAGAATATGACTGATATGATGATGCTACTCTTTACTACAACTGATTCCTACTGTTGTAAGCAGTATTAAGTGTTTGGTAATGGTGGAAAGAACTTTTAATGTTCTCTCCATAAAGGTGTATATGACTAGGTATCTTATGGTCTCTGTGATTGGTTTCCTAGTATTATTATTCCTATGTTCCTTTGCTCCATAACTTTACTGGGAAGCAGGACATAGTACTCACACACACACACACACACACACACACACACACACACACACACACACACACACACACACACACACACACACACACACACACACACACACACACACACACACACACACACACACAGCTATCAGTTATTGCCAATTGTATGACTATACACCTCTGATTTTTCCTTGAAATCAAATGAATAAATCCATAATTAAAATCCAGAAATATATCTCATCTTGCTGCTATCAGAGCAAAACAGTGCATCCCATTGCAACTCCCTTCTGCTCTCTCTATCTTAGCTCAAAAATCAGAAACAAAATCCAAAAATCGGGAACAAGTTTAAATATTTTTCTTAGAAAGTTGCTAGAATAACAGGCTTTGTATTAGCAAACATTTTCTGAAGGATACAAGGTCTGAAACTTACAATCTACAACAAATTACCTAAAAAACATTTTTTACAAGCAACAGACAAGATTACCCATCAAAGTCTTTGCTCACAAAATTTGGACAAAGTCAAAAATAATGGTGGGGGATTTTAAATAATTTTATTTTAGCTATTTGTTAGCCGGGCAAAGCTATTTTGCAAAGTTTATTTTAGAGATGACCCAAGAGTGCCATCTTGTTAAGTCACGAAATGGAGGTGAATAGATTTAAACACTTTATGTTTGACTACGGGAAACATTTTATTAATAGCTGAGAGCCTCACATGCCAGACAAATCGAATTCACTAAAAAGTTAACAAAATGAAAGGTGTTCTTTTTCTAAACAATAAGAACTCTGAAACTTTTATGACTGACATTATTCACTGGCTGTAATCCACAGTGATTTGACAGAAGAAAATAAGTTAATGAGGGAACTGGCATAAATATGAAGCAAAAACAGATATAGTCTGCAAATTCAGAGATAAATAATAGGCAGGCTACTATATTTAACATAGAAATTAACAACAGGACCTGCATCAACACACATTTTCTGAACATGAACTATGAAATTCTAATGACTGGCATCACTGACAGACTGTAAAATTCTCAAGAACCTATGAGAAAATCGAGAAATTAATGAACTATGGAAGTTAGTACAGAGGAATAAGGCTTTACATTCTTAATGACATGCTTTCTGCAGACAAGGGTACAGGGTTTGATTCTTTCTATTTCTATTTGCCTACTGTGTGACTGGGCTCCTTCTGAGTTGCCTTACTTGCTAAATAATAGATTGCTTCTGAAAAGTGGGTTTACCTGCTAAACCAATTGTTTAAAGACTGTATAAATTTCAGGCAAAACATTTATAATCATTTTCTAAACTATTATAAGTTGCATGGCATTACCATAAAATGTTTTCCAATTGACTCTGGGGTAAACTGTGAATCTTCTCAAGAATATAAACATCTGTGTACTCCATTAATACTCCATCAATGTGATTAATCCTCTGAGATTGAGGACTGACAGCCGATTAAAACACAAACAGACACACACACACACACACACACACACACACACACACACACACACACACACACACACACACACACACACACACACACACACACACACAAACACACACACCCCGCACACACACACACACACACACACACAGCCACGCTGACACACACACACATGCACACACGTACACACACACAGACAGACATCAACAAACTGTACAAAGAATATGAAATAAAAATCATGGGTGCATACCTCTCAACTGTCCAGATTTTCACAGAATGTCCATATTTATATTTTTGGAGTATTCCTCATAAAATGTGTGGTTTTCTAACAAATCATTGAGGAATTAAGTCACTAAAATAATGACAGTCATTTGAGTTTCGGGTTTCATATCTTTCAGAAAATTAAAACAAAAACAAAAACTTTTATTCTAGCAACTTTCTAAAGGTATAAGACTAAAATCTAAAATGGTCGTATTTTGGGGCTTTTGTTCTCACATTAGTTTTTGCTTTGTTTAGATTTCTTTAACTCAGAGGTTGAGAGCTATGCATGGACATTCTATGAAATCAGAGACTCATCTGACTTTACACAGCTGTACATAAGTGCATATAATCTACTGTTGATTAGAACTGCGTGTATGCCAGTGAAAAAAAAAAAAAACGTATCTGCTGCTGTACGACTATCCTGCTTCAAATGCAGCCTTCTCTTTTCATGCTGCTGCTTGTATTTTGATTGCAGCCATTCATTTTAATTTAAATTTCAAATTTTCTAAGCTCATGGGTCGGACAGAGCTGACAGCTCAAAAATGACACCACTTTATTAAAGGGCACATCTCTTCAAAACCATAGCCGCATGTTGCAACAGTAGGTCTTTTTACTTTTGGTTCTCTGAAATTAAATAAAAACGAATCCAGAAAAGTTACACTGGTTGAATAGCACCCTAGGAGGCTGCCTTGTTCACTTATGTGTAAGCCATTCATGGCTTCTTTATTATTGAATGTAACATCATATGAAGGAGTGCTTTTTGATTTTTGTTTGTGGTGTTGTGAAGAGTATAGCTTTAATTTTTATTTTTTAAGGTGTCAAATTAGTTTGCGCTGTACAAGTCATTTTGAGAGATTTATCACGTCAGCATGTAGGAGGCCTTTGATGAAGGCAGAGGAGGGACTTCACATGTAGATGACCAAATATGGATAGGGTCATATACAACTGACTATATCTAGATATAAAATGAGATGTCAAAGGACATTTTATCAGCATATAGTGAGACTAGAGTTGGAGACAGGACTGGCCATTGTGGAAGTGCTTTGTTGAGGGGAAGGGCTGAAGGAGAGGAGACAGAGTCAAGCTGAACTGTGTAAAGATCTTTCTCACAGAAAGCTGTGTAACCATAGTGAAGCTTGTGGACTAAAACTGACTTTTTGTAGGGTATTAACTGAGTGCTTGATAGGGTCGAAGACCTTTGACAGGTCTATGAAAATGGCACCCATTAGATGTCTTTTTCCATGTTTTGTAGGACATCATTTGTTATTGAGAAGATTGTAGTCATGCAACATCCTGATCAGAAGCCATGTTGATGGGGAGATAGGATTTTGTGTGTTTGTAAGAAATGGGTGAGTTGATCATAGACTAGTATCTCTAGAGTTTTCCCTGTAGTGCGTAGGCTAGAGTCCTTGGTGGGGGAGGGGTTGCTGGATTTGGGAATGGGCGTAACTTTGACTCTTTTCTATAGATGGGGCATATAACTTTGCTGATGCAGATATCATACAGATGTTTTAGTGATAGGAGGATGAGGGCTTTGCAAAGTGAGGTGAGCCAGCGTTTGAAGCCATCATTACCAGAGTGCAGCATCTGTGGATGTAGTTTACAACTTTTGGCAGTGCCTTTTGCAGTAATTGTCTTGAAGCAGAAAGATAGATTGTCTATGATGTTCTGTGAAAGGGGTTATTTAAGGGGGAGCTGGTATTTGGTACATTGGAAAATTCAAGTAAGAAGTCCTGGGTCATAGAAGTCCAGAAGGAATTGGAATAGAGATATTTAGAGTGGGTTCTTTGGGACTGGTTCTACCAGTGATGCTGTTGCCTAGTTTCCAGAAGTTCATTTTGTTGTAAAAGGCTATGTTTTCTGAGGTAGTAAGGATGTTAGCATTATACCTTCTGATTGCCTTCTTTGTCAGGTTTCTTAGCTATAGATAGTGTCCTAGGAAACAGAAAATGTACCCTAGGCCTGTGCCTTGTACTACTACTGGACAGAGGCAGCATCTAAGTTCTTTATCCCACGCATGTGTGTTCTTTAATTATCTACAGTGTGATTCCAATTATTCTTATTAGGGATAATATATAATAATCGACCATGGGATGTGTACGGTCAATCTCTAACCAAATGGGATAGGTTATTTAGAGCACAAAAAGAGAAACTGGCTAGGCTTAAAAGGGCACACAAGGGGAGCTAACCTAGTACTTACCTATGAACCTATATAAAACGATAGGTTTGTGCATTCTGATAGCTTAGCAGTATATTGCAACACTCAATCTAGTAACTGAAAATCTAAAAAAAACAAACTTATTTGGCATTTACAATTATGTGTCAGTCTTTCTTGGGTTAAACTGCTGTTGTACCACCTAACCATTATTAAAAGGCAGAGGCATTGTAAAACTGAAATAGCCTTGAGACTGACTTGTTTTTTCCAAACATTTCCTATATAATTGGATGTGGTGCTGTGGACTGTGATGTGAATGTATTATTCCTGAAGAAAGATGTGTGTCTGTAAGTCAGTGGTTTTATTGGGTTAATTGGTACAGTAAAGTGCCTTTAGTCTGAATAGTGGGTATTTGCTGTTTTTTTATTTGGCACTTATGCTTTGGAAATTGCTACTACTGACTGTGTTTTTGTTTGCACCAGTTTTATTATGACGGCGCACAGACTGCTGTGCTATATAAATACTCACTTCTCTGTGTCCCATACCACATCAGTGCATATGGTATTATTTGTCTGTATGATCCATGCTGAGCTTTAATGTTGCCCTTTACATTTTGCTGTCTATGTTTCAAACATTGCTTCCTTGTTCAAATATATAAGAAGGACACTTATATTATCCTATCTGTCCTGCAACTCAGTGGTCCTCCATGCAGCTGTTCACAGTTCTGACCACTAGGTACAGAGACAGCATTGATTCACAAAGCTCAGTAGTCCAAATAAAGGAACTCAAAATCTGATAGCTTAAACTGTGATCAAAATAAGTGTGTAAGTGTCATTTTCTGTGAGGGCTTTGCCCCTGCAATCTTCCCATAAAGGGGGACACATTCTTCCTGTACCCCCTACATAATTGTTCTTACCCTCAATTCATTGCAGCTCATTGGTAAGAATAATTACCTCCTCATTTTTGCCCTTTGAGTTTGGAATTCTTAGTTTTGGTAATACACCCAGTTGTTTTCATATGTTTGTCGTCAGATGCTCAGTGAACCAGGGTAATTGAAGGTTGAGTAAGCTGTTGCTCAGTGTATAAATTATTACTGTCTGTTTCACAATTCCATTCTTGCTGCTGCTGCTGCGATGATCTCCATATTTTGTTTAGCACACAAACTACATAAATCTGTCCTTTTATATCCAGATATTGTATCATATTGAAATGTTGTGAAATGGTATGTAAGACGTGGGATGAAAGTTTAGTAGGCAGAAGGGCAATAAAGAAAAAAGTAAGATATAAAAGTAAGCATATTATGGTCAAGGTGGGAACATTTACTGCCATATTTGCCTGGAACACAGCTATTTTCATAACTTGGAATTAAAGGTAGCAAAGCTGGAATGATAATAAAGGCAAAGCTGGTGAATTACCCAGCCTAGACTGTAGGTTGCTCTGTAGTTGAAGTTATGCTGTTGAAAAGGCTTGACTGGGATTAGAGAGTTTCTGAATTTGGAAGTTGAGGTGGAACACTGGGGGGTGAAGTTGGGCAAACATCTGAGGAAGTGAAGTGATTGGTTATGGTGGAGTTCTCAGGTTTACAAGACTATCATTCACAACTATTGTTTAACCCTTCTCTGTAAACAAAGTCAACCACTTCTTATGAATATGGGGCAATGATGTTTGCTTTGTGCAAAAAGAGAACTAAAATGATCAGGTCTGTTTAAAGAGAATGTGCAGTCATGCAGACCTGGTTAATAATATTTCACCCAATATCTTATTCTATGCTGTAGGATGGAACAACTTAGGTTATGGTGAATGTCGGTATGGAAAGGCACTTCAGGGCTTCCTGTGTGTTAAGCTGTAATAATCAGTTATTAGTTTTCTACAGTTTAAAAAAAAAAATAAATTGTTTGTTTTTGCTCTTCAATGGAAAGGAGAGGAGGCATGTCTGCATTAAGCCAACTGCTACTATTGTTGCAATCAGCTTACTACAGTAAAGTCTTTTTTTGGTCTTAAATGGCATTATGTGGGTGATATGGATCTGTTGTATTAAACCAGTTGCTACTAATTGACTTACTAAAGTACAAAATATTTTTTTCTCTTCATTGAAAGAGCTGGGGGGATGTAGATCTGACTGTAGTAAGTGGATTAGGGAGATGATGGACATGGATGCGTCTGTGAGGGGGAGCATCTGTGCATCTGACAGTAGTAAGTGGATTGGGGAGCATGGACCTGTGTGTAGAAATATCATTGCTACTTGCTGGCTTGCTGCAGTAAAGTGCTCTTTTTTTGTTCTTCACTTGAAGACCTGAGGGTGTGGGGTGCTACATCTGAGACTGTCACTAGCTCATAATTAATATGCTAAGCATTTATTTGATCAAGCCTTTGCTGGAGAATTTGAGTATAAGAATGGGATTTCATAATCACCCTAGTTTGTAATCATCAGCAAATCTGGTTAGCTATAGTCCCATGATATCAGGTTCTACATTATAAAAGTATATATTAAAGATGAAGAGACCCAGGGCAGAGCACTGTGGGACACTTTTTCTGTCTAGAGCAAATACATCTGATTTTATCTGTATGGGTCCTCTCAGACAAGCAATTACTAATCCACTGAACTACAAATACACCAGTGTTGAGTTGGGAGAGTCTATCAACAATCCCAGAATGACAGGTAGTGTCAAAGACGTTTGTCAGGTCAGGATAAGCAGTATGGACTGTATGACCCTTATCCATGTTCTCAGTAACCCCTTTAAAGAATTCTGCCAGGCTGAGCAGGCATAAACTGTCTTTTACAAAGCTGAACTGATGTGTAATCCAGGGGTATAAGATTATCTATATCATTGTTTATTTGTTCAGTTATAATATATTCCATACTGTAAATAATACTAGTGAGACTAACAGGCCTGCAAGTCTTAAGGTCAGTATATGGACCACCTTTATGGAAAGGCACTACAACTGCTATTCTCTACACCCAGAGGACATAAGCAGCGGAGATACTCAGGTTGATGAGTTGATGGAGAGTTTTTTTTTTTATGTGGGACGTTATGCATCACAGCAGACATCTAAGGATATTGTCAAGACCCATAGAAGTAGTGTTTTTAATTTTGGAAAGTGCTGACAGGACTTGGTCCAACTTGATCTGAGCTGGATCGGATGTGATAGGGAATAGGAGGGACAGAGCAGAGGTTGGGTGGAGTGAAGTTGGAAGAGGATTTTTCTGTAAGAATATTAGTAATGTCCTTGGAGTTAGAGGAGGGGGTACCACTTCCAGTTAGTTAAGTACTGAACTGTAGGTTAATTCTAAGCTTTGTAATATAGCTGAAGAAGGCCTTTTGGTTATCTTTTGAATTAGTTGCAATCTCAGGGTCATTGTTCGCATTTCCTAATGCTAGGTTTGACAGATTTTCTTACTAGTTTTAAATTTCTTATATTAGTAGACTACCATTCAGTCTTTTAGGTTTCAGTTTTGAACTCACCCCCATCCTGTCAACACACACACAGTCTTTCCTCAAGATTAAAAATATTAAGCTTGGGCCAGCATTGTGGAATAGACAGATAAAGTCCTAACTACAGCCCAGGCTACCCGGGTTTGATTAGCATCTTGGGCATCTGAGGCACTGGCAGGGAGGGATAGGCAGGCTCATCCCATCGGGGGAAAGAGTTAGTCAATGCTCGCTGAGGGGCTGTGTGGTCCATTGAGGAGAATGGTGCTGAGACAATGATTGGCCAATGCAGTGGAGGGAGGCCCTATCTGGGAAAGTCCAGGGAGTTAGCAGGTGGGTGGTAGATATGGAGATAGACTTGGCAGAGTGCCAAAGAATGATGGGGACATTAAAAACATTAAGTTCATTTTGCCTTCCATCATTTGTTATCTGGTTCCTCCTCTGAACTGTTTCTGGCTTATCTATATCCTGTTGAAGAGGAGGTTTCCAGAACTCTATACAATACTGTCGATTTAATCATTCCATCTATTTCTACAGAAGGATAAGGAGGGATTAGTTCTTGTTTTCTAATTGCTATGTTTCTTCATCAACATGTCAGCAACATACTGGTCTCCCTTGTCATTGTATTACTTGCATGTATCTAATTTGATAGGAGTACTCCAAGTCCATTTCCTAAAGGGTTGTTTCTCCTATTGCCCCATCAGACATGCTCTCATTACATGGATTTTGCTTCTTAAATGTAACACCTTACATTCTTTTTCACTGAACGCAAGTGCCATACCTTAGAACATAAATTCAGAATTGCCAAGATTATTTTCATTGACTTCTTGTCTAACAACTGCTTTTACTTTTTCTTTCATCAGCTAAACATGTTTCCGGACAGATTTATTGAAATGTTTGTTGAAAAGACATGTAAAGGTAAAGGGCCCCGCTACTATCCCTACGGCGTTCCCCTTTTCATCATAATTTTGTACAAGTAAATACTATTTACAATGAACCTCGGAGTCTTACAGCACAGTCAAGAGTTTACCTATAGCACTACCATCTTTCCAGTTTGGTAGCTGTTCTTTTGTGTGTTTCTTTGACAAATGACATGCTGAAATTTAAATTCAGCCATCTATACTACCCCTTTCCTAATCTAATACCTTAATATCCACACAAAAAGCACTGTTAGTTATATATGTCATGGCCTTCCTGGAGTGAATCTGCTTTTCCTTGCTCCCAGTGCCACTCTAGTTTCCAGATATTCCAACATTATTGCCTTCTGTGATAATGAATGCTTCATACAGCTGAAGTCAAAATTGCAAATGAACATTTGTAACTTTTTTCTTGCTTCAGATGTTGTGAAAGTAAATTTTGCTGTTCTTCCTCCAATCTTCAACAACGTAACCCTCCCTCCATAATTTGTTTACATGTTTTGTTAGTGCTACTTTGTATTTTCCTATCAGTTGTCTTAGATGTTTTGAATGAATTTCTTCAGGTCTCATTGTCATGTATAACATTCATTTCTGGAGATCATAGGATCAGAAGATCACAGAAATTACAAGGCAGACTAGGTTGCAACTTGATAATACATACCCCATGGTATGCTTCCCAAGGGTGGGGCAGCTACAGACCCTAGAAACTACAGATCCATAAGTCTCTCTATTCTCATATGTAAAGTCATGGAAAGAATAGGTTCATAGGTTCATAGGTTCATAGGTAGGTACTAGGCTATCTGCCCAAGGGCATTTATAAGCCTAGCCAGAGTGTGTCGGCTTTCGCCACCCCATTGATTAATTAACTGAGCCTCTGTCAAGCAGAGCCAATGAAGTGATCCCAGGTGTGTATTTTCTGTTACCCATCCACTCGTCAAGGCTTCTCTTGAAGAGTGTTAGTGAGGGGCTCTGCCTAATGTAGTTAGGAATTTTGTTCCAAAGTATGGGGAGTCTCTGTGACAGGAATCTATCCCTCCAGCATGTTCTATATATTGTTGTGGCAAGGTTTAGCTCACTAGAGCACGTGGCTCGCAGTGACCTGGATTTCTTTAAGTGGAGCATGTCCATCAATTCTGAGTTGGACATGGTTTGTAAGTCAGGCAGAGTTTTTTCAGTCGGGCTGCATAGGACATATGTTTGAGGCCATTAATCCTCTTGGTGAGGTGCTTTTGTGGTCTTTCCAGCTGTTGGAAGTGTCTTGTGAGGTACATCCCAAATGGGGCATTGTATTCTATGATGGGTCGGATGAGTGACGAGTAGAGGGCACTATAACCTCTTTATTTCTAGATGCGAACCCCTTAGTAATTAGATGGGCCACATAGAAGGATTTCCTAACTACTTTGGCAATATGATTGTCAAAGGAGTGATCACTATCAACCTTGGTCCCCAGATCTCTTATTACCTCTTCGGAATTAAGGGGGCTGCCGCCTATGTGGTAATTCGTGGGTGTTTTGTTTTTCCCAAACGGGATGACTATGCATTTTTTGGCATTTAGTTTGAGGCCATGACTTTGACACCAGGTGTCTGTCTCAGTTAGGCCTTTTTGAAGGATGTCCGTGTCAGCCAGAGAGTCAATTATGGCTCCCAGTTTGCAGTCATCGGCGAACTTGGTTAGCCATAGTCCTTCTGTGTTTGCCTGTACTTCTGAGAAATATATGCCAAACAGTAGGGGTCACAGAACCGAGCTTTGCAGGACATCACTTGTGACTAGTTTAGAGTCAGACCTGGAGCCCGCTATTCTTACAGTGTGAGTTCTGTCTGTAAGCCAGTTGACGACCCAATCTTGTGACGTAGGGGTTTATGTTCAGGCTGGTGAGTTTTTCTATAATACCCGAGTGAGAAATGGTGTCGAATGCCCTGGCAAAATCAAGGTAGGTTGTGTGAACCACCTTTTCCTCATCTGTGGCCTTGGTGACTGTCTCAAAGAAGTCAACCAGGTTTAGCAGGCATGATCTGCCCTTAACAAAGCCAAACTGGGTCGGGTCAAGTGTTTGGAGGTTCCCAATTTCTTTGTTAATGAGTTCCATGAAGATGCGCTCCATAGCCTTGCAGTCCAGGCTAGTCAGGCTTATGGGGCGATAGTTACTAGGGTCAGTTGTGGCTCCTCCTTTGTGGAGCAGAATAACCATTGCTGTGCACCATTCTATGGGCACATAGCCTGTGGAGAGGCTGAGGTTGAACCGCGTGTTTAGGTGGGGGGTTAGTTCATTCTGTAGTTCGTGCAAGATGCAGCCTGGGACACCATCTGGCCACATTGATGCTGTGTTGAAAGGGCTGTTTTCACCTGGGCTTCTGTGATTTCCAGGACACTATGCTTTTCTGGTATTGTTGTGGGCCCTTTTGAAGGTGAGAGGGAGGTGAAGTTTGCACTGAATCTATCTGCCAGGAGGTTGGCAATATCAGTAGGTTCAGTATATTTTGTGCTATTTTGCACTAGCTCAGAGCATATCTGTGAGTTGCCACTTAGATTCTTGATATAGCTAAAGAAGGCTTTGTGGTCATCTTTCAAATCCTTGCCTATTTTTCTTTCGAAGTTAGCCTTAGATGATTTTATGAGGGACCTTAGTTTCTTACTGATATTGATCAGGGATGTCTTTCCTTCTTGGGATTTGCTTTTTTTCTGAACTAGTTTCCTCCTTCTGTTGTATAACCTGTTTATGGCAGGGGTCCACCAGACTGGTTTCCTTCTCCTAGAGGAGTGAGTCTTGGTCTTGCTAGGGATGGCGCGATCCATGCATCCTTGTAGGTGCTCATAGAGTGCAATTGTAAAGGATTCTGCATCTTGGGCAGTGTTATCCTTTAGCGTGGGGGCTGTGAAGCTTACCACCTTTGCCTTAAGTAAGGTGAAGTTTGCTTTAGAAAAGTTTTTCACTGTGGTTTCCTTGATTGGGGGTGGTGGTATGGTGTGGACATCCAGGATGATTAGTTTATGGTCTGATCGAACCAGTGACGGGTTGACCTCCGGTACGGAACACCTATCGCCCCATGTTGGTGATGACCAGGTCCAATATGTTGTGGCCTCTGGTAGGGGAGTTTACCAGCTGATCTAGGGCATTTGAGTTGATAAATTTCAGGAAGCACTGAGCCTGGGTGTTTGTACTCAAGTAGTTTTCCCAGTTAATGGTAGGGTAATTGAAATCGCTCAATATCAGGGTGTTCGGTAGGACCTTCATGTTTTCCAGTGTCTCCAGAAAGGCAGAGTGGTGGTCCTGGGTCATGGAGGATGATCTGTATCAGGCCACAATTTGCATTGCAGATTTTCCCTATGTTAGTTGCACATGGATGATCTCATAGGTATCATGCTGCGCCACTAACCTGGAGGTGTGAGTATCCTTGATGAATATGGATACACCCCCCCTTTTGTGTTTCGGTCCGTGTTCTGTGGCCGAAATGTGTGGTATGAGTTGTAGCCCAGTAGTGCTGGAGTGGTCTCTGGAGCCTTGAACCAGGTTTCAGTTACTGAACAGATGTCGATGTTCTCCATACTTAGGAGTGCTTCGAGCGCATGCATTTTGAGATTTAAACTCCTGGCGTTGAGTAGCATAACTCTCATTTTTTTACTTGTGCTGTTTACGGTGGTGGGCTTTTATTTTGAGCCTTGCTTGAAAAAGGCACTATGGGGGCAGAAAAAGCCTTGGCCAGTATTTGAAAGCCAAGGGGTGACAGGTGAAGCAATGCGGCTTGTCGAGCATGTCATCGCAGGCTGACAGACACTGGATCCCCTTTGAATGACACCAGAAGCTTAGCCAATTGTTGAAATTGATCATTTTTTCTTTATACTGAGGTATAATTCTTGGTGAGGGCAGGATGCTACTCAGGGTCAGGGTCATACCCACCTGGACTACATGATCAGAGAGTTCTTCCATGTCACTTTTCATGTAGTCCAGGGAGGTACATCTCAGGTCATTCACACCAACATGAACAATGACAGAGTCATATTTGTACTTGTTCTGGAGTGACCTGAGTGCTTGTGTTATGTGGCAGATTCTGGATCCCGATAGGCAGCTAACAGTAACCTTCTCCTTGTCCAGCCTAGTGAGTGGGGCATCAGTATGCCTGACTATTGAGTCACTTATTACTAGTGTGTTAGGTATGTTATTTTGCCTTAAGGGCTGTGATTGCGCGGCACATTTATTTTGTGTTTTATGTGTTGTCAGGTTTGTGACGGGAGGTTCAGGGTTTGTGGGTGTCTGCTTTGGAGCTCTCTGATGCTTTTGTAGGTTTTCATTTAGAGCCTCCGAGTATGATTTCATGTATTCATGTGTATTTTTTGCCAGTGCTGGTTTAGTAGGTCTGTGTGAGGCTGGAGGTGTGATGCAAGTGTTAACCTTCTCCTCATGACTGTCTGTTCCAGTCTTGGGTGGACAGACCTTAGCCTCCAGTTTGGCTGTATAATTGCATCTCTCACATATGTTAGTGTTTTGTGGTAGGAGGAGAGGTATGTCTGTGTACATGAGGCAGTTGTAACATTGCCTCAGGATACCCAGATTCACCAGCTGGACTGGAGAGTACACCTGAAGTTGCCCTTTGGTCATGCCTGAATAATAGGGTGAGCTGCTTAGTCGCTTGGTTGGTGAGGGGTGGATAAAGAGCCTTGCCCTGCTGGGCATTCAAGTGTTGGGGTATATTAGTGCTTGCTAGTAGGTCTGAGCAAGTGCTGGCCTGTACGATGCTGTTTGAGTGCTTAGGTTGACAGTTAGACTAGTTTCAAGTGAAAAACTGAAGAGAAGACTTAGTGGAGACGGGAATAATTTAACCCTAGCTAATTGGTGCTGCCCGGCGCACAAAACCGTGCAAACGCGGTTTTTAAACTACTAACTTCTTGGCTGGAACCACTTCTCCAGGACAGATGGCTGCTCAAAGTTCCCCTCTTTCACAGGTGAACTGAGAAACTTCCCTCTATCGAAGTAAGTTATGGGAAACTCAGAAACTTGTAACACAGCGCTGAAGTCAGCACTAACCTGAAAACTGGACTATACTAGCTTAGAAAGGCAGGAAACAAGAATTTTTTTTTTTGAAAAGATAAGGCAAAAACAGTAAAAAGTACAATTAAAACAGCTTTAAACGACTACAAGCGATCAGAAAAGGCTATCACACTTTAGTGTGTAGCCTACAACAGTTAAACAATTTATTTAAACAAAAAACAACTTTTTAAAAGAGCAGGCAGTCAAATAAGTAAAATATGTGAAAAAAACAAGCTTTTAAATCACAATAAGTGCTGGAAAAATCTGCATTTAGGCAGAAAACAGTTAAGTACAGCAAGAAAATACAGAAAACTGATACTCAATCACTCCAAAGTCTCTCTTTTAAGCTAGAAGGCTTGTATCAGTTTAAGGCTTTCTAGTGCTTTCCAGTAGGTTAGTTACAGGAAAGATGGGAAACAAGCACAGATGTGGTCTTTTAAATCAGAAAGTTGAAAGAGATGGACAACTTCCCGAATGATCAATAAACTACAATTCTTTGGCCAAGAACCACTCCTCTTGTGGTAGACAGGCTACCTAGTACTTACCACTCCCACTGATAAGCTAGAAGGCTGCACTCCAACACAAAGGCTTGGGGGGCTCAGAAGCTTACAAACAGTCCTGGATACAGCAAATCTGTACCTGGACTAGACTAGTTACATGAAAGGTGGGGATCAAGTGCAAACATGGGCTTTAAAACCAGAAAGTTGAGAGAGATGGAAAAAACTGCCCAAACGGCCAATAAACTACAATTTCTGGGCCAGAACCACTCCTCTTGTGGTAGATAGGCTACCTAGTGCTTACCACTCCCACTGATAAGCTAGAAGGCTTCCCTCCAACACAGAAAGGTTTGCGGGGCTCAGAAGCTTACCAGCAGTCCTGGATACAGCAACTCTGTATCTGGACTAGGCTAGTAACAGGAAAGGTGGGAAACAGCACAAGTGTGGCTTTTAAACCAGAAAGTTGAAAGAGATGGGAAAAAACTGCCCAAACGGCCAGTAGCTACAATTTCTGGGCCAGGAACCACTCCTCTTGTGGTAGATAGGCTACCTAATGCTTACCACTCCCACTGATAAGCTAGAATTAGCATGAAGATAATCAATGATGGCATAGTAAATCTCCAGACACTGGACCAAGCACGATTTAGTTTCATCAAGGGCAGGTTATGCCTACTCAGCCTGGTGGAGTTCTTTGAGAAGGTTAGAAAAGCAATGGATGAGGGCAAAATCATTCAAAGTACCTACCTTGACCTGATCAAGCCATTTGACACAATATCCCAGCCAGACATTGTTGACAAACTTAAGAGGTTAGGTACAAACCCTTATGGCAACTGGTGGATATCCAGCTGGCTCACAGACAGGACCCAGGAAGTTAGAATTGAGGAGTTCACCTTTGCAAAGAGGCCAGTCACAAGCTTAGTTCCTCAGAGATCAGTCCTGGGACAGCTCCTTTTAGTATTTATTTCTTTAAAGTCAAGGCCAATGTCATTGGTCTCTGTCTGACTAAATTTGCAAATGATTGCAAATTAGGAGCTGTCATTGAATCACCTACTCACACAAATGTTCTCCAGGAAGGGCTGACACAGAAACAACTGGTGTCAGAGTCATGGATGAAAACTAAATGCCAAGAAATGCAAAATATTATCCCTCAAGAAGTCATCCGCATCTGGTAACTATCATATTGACAAGATACCCCAATAGTTTACCAATATTTTAATATATGGCCATAGCAGCTTTTGAACCTGCTTATTTCTGAATTGGAATTGTTCCTGGACAATGTTTTCATGTAGTAAAGATGTTCGCAAATGTTTGAAAGCTCACTAAACATTTTCTTGATTGGCTAGATCTTTCCTCAGAAGGTTATAACAAATGTTCCACTTATTCTTGACAAATGACTGGGTAGTTAGTGTTACCTCTGGAATAATTTTTCAGAATCTTTGTCATTACTTATTCTAGAAGTCTCTTTTTTACCTAGTCTTTTTCTTTTACATAATGAGCTTCATGAAAAGGCTTCTTACTGTGTTGATAGAACATTTGCTTGAGTATTTCTAAGTCACTGCTCCATGTTGTCAAATGCTGCCTTCGTGAAGTCCGTATCCCACACTTTTGATGAGTTTACTTTAATAGCAAAGTTGATGGTAAATCCCATTGTTTGGTGATCTCTTGTTCATAGGCTCATAGGTGTATATTAGGTTTAATACCCACTAAGACCCTTATAAGCCTAGCTGCACAACACAAATGTGACCCACAAATTTGATATATATAGGAGGTGATTTACTGACTGCCTCTGTCCATCAAAGACATAGGATCCAGACCAGGGGTGAATTTCTGATTACCCATCCATTGGTTCAAGTTGTGCTTAAATAGGGATTGGGAGGAACTCTGCTTCACATGGATGGGGAGCCTGCTCCAGAGAATGGATTTTTTTCTGAGAAGCATATCTGTTTCTCCAGCATGTCCTATTTATGATGCAAGCAAAACATACGTCTTTTAATCTAGTAATTCTGATGCTGTTTGTTTTATGGATAAACAAAAGGTTCATCAAAACAGGGTATAGGGATGCCTTGCATGCCAGGCAAAGGTCACCCTCAGAAGTGTGTATTATACTGAGTAAGGACACAGGGCTTTGAGGTGATCAGAGCAGGACATTGTATTTACTCCCTGTATTCTCTTTGTAAGGAACTGTTGTGGACATTCCAGTTGCTGCATGTGTCTAGTCAGGTACATAATGAAGGGGGCATTATACAGTATGATGGATCTGATGAGGTCTGAGTACAGTTATATGATGACTTCCCTGGACCTATATGACCTATATGACCTTGCTTATAAGTTGAGCAACATGGAAGGATTTTGTTACACCTTGGACACATGTTGGTTGAAGGCTAGGTAACATCTACATGAGTTCCCAGATCTCTGACTATTGAATCAATGTTTAAGGGTATTTTGTTGATAATATAGTTACCTGGGGTGGTATACATCCCAGTAGGTAGTATAATGCATTTCTGGGTACTGAGTTTTATGCTATGGCACTAAGAGTTTGCCTGTTTGTCTGTATTAGGCCTTCCTGAAGGGTGTTCAATGGCTGCTCCCAGTTTACAATTATCTGCGAACTTTGTTAACCAGAGGCCTTTGACATTGGCTTTGACATCTGAGAAGTAGATGCCAAAGAGGAATGGGCCTAGCACAGAGCCCTGGGGGACTCCACTCGTGATCGTCCTCTTTGTTGAGGTCTCACCAGTTCTATCATACTTGGTCCAATCAGGGAGCCACCTAGCTATCCAGCTTGTTATAAAGGAGTTTATACCTAGTTTCATAAAGTTGCTTACAATGCCTGACTGGGATATTGTATCAAATACTTTAGCCAGATCTAGGTAGGCAGTATTTACAGTTTTCTCTCATCCATTGTCTTACTGACCTTTTCAAAGAAGTCCACCAGATTCACTAAGCAGGAACTTCCTTTGACAAAGGCAATCTGGGATGGATCCAGTGTATGAAGGTCTTCTATGCCTTTGTTGATAATTTCCATGGCTTTGCAAATAAAACTAGTCAAATGAATAGGTCTGTAGTTTCCAGGATTTGTACAAGGTCCTTCTTTATGAAGGGGGATGACTGTTACAGTCTCCAGGTGTACTGATAAGTCAAATTTTAGACTATTCAGGAGGCATCCTGGGATGTTATTGGGGCCAATTGAAGGTCTACATCAATATTTGGCATTTTGTCAATTTGAGAGCACAAGACCCCTATGACTGATCTTTTTTGAGTAGATTCTAAAGCCAGCTGCCTAAAGTCTAGGCCTGATTCTAGTCTTTGGTACAACTGCAATTCAAATGCAGTGCCTTGTATTAATATCTGTGATATTAAAGACTCTCTATTTATAAACTAAAGCCTTTTGGACATCTTAAAGAAGCTATCTATCAGTTTCTTATCTTCTTCCTCAGGAGGAGAGGGCTTATCTTCAGCCCTGTTACCTTGTACTGTCTTTTCCAGTCTGTGGTGTGGGCTACACTTCAACCACTCCTCCTCTTTATTTGTTATGACTCCTTAACTGATTCCCTTCACTTAATCCACAAACTCCTAAATTGTTTACTCTAATATATTTTCTTTTCCATTACAGCTACAATAGCAATATACTGTTATTTCATGAAAGTCTGTAATTCAGGTTGCTTGTTCTCTACGGAGGGCATTGAGCTTATTACTATTTTTCTCATGCTTGTCTCCTTTTGCCTTATCCATGTTGAGGGTATCATCTTAATCTCCCCCACATTTTAATGATCTTTTTCTAATCATATTCACAATTTAGGTTTAAGGAGCAGGAATGGAGTTTTAGCTTAGGAGAGTATGAAGCAATTTTTAGAGTTAGGGAGTAATTGGAGACTTTGAGTTTAGGGAGTGGGGAGTGGAATTTTAGGTTTAGGGACCAACTGGGCACTTAAAGGTTAGGGAGGAAAGTGCTATGGTTAGGGTTTGGGACAGGGTAACAATTTTAGGGTTAGAGTTAGGGTTCTAGTAGGACTATGCAATTCAGTAGGTTCAGGTGGTAGTAGGGATACATAATTAACTAGGATTGTGCAAGTGGAGTCAGGGCACTTGCCATTTAGACCAACTGGCACTAAGCAAATCTACCACGAGCTACTCTCATGCAAGCACATCTACTAGACCCTGGCTGCTCTAGTACTGGTTGGTATTTAATGCAAAACTGTCAAAAAAACATTGTTTAGCAAGGTAACTAGTACCAGCAAGTGAAGAAACAGTTATTTGATAAAATATATTTAGCATAATTTAAAATATCACAAATATTAAGAAATATAGGGTCAGATTTCAAAAGACTTGCTCTCTGTAAGTGGCCACTTACACTGAGAGCAGGCTTAGAGCAGGTCTTTTGGAATCTGGCCCCTTGTGTAAGCCTGCTTATAGACAGGCCTTACACTGAAGTAAGTCACATACAGGGAGTGCAGGTGTTTCAAAACCAGGGTAGACTTAAACTGAGGGCAACTCCTTTAGAATCTGTCCTATCATACTTCCCAGTTAGTATGCTGGAAGGTAGAGTAACAAAGTTATATTTAGTGGCAAAATCACAGGCAAGAAATGAGAACAGACTTTCCATGAAGTAGATGAAAAAGCAAAATATATAAACCAATCAAAACAAATCCACGAGTAAGAATACTAAGCAGAAATTAATGATTGCGGAAAAGCAGTAACTAAATTTAACAGATGTATAGACTAAAGCTTTAGCTGCTTGTCGACATGAGTTAGTGTGTTGGTTTTTATGGTACAATGAAACAAGACAGTTACAACTACAGGGAAAAATGCATTTCAGCATTTGAGATTTTGAATGGAGAGGATCAATGTGTGAAATATTATTTTTTGATAAAAGTCTTGCGATCAAGAACTAATTAGTAAATAAATTTATAAACTCACAATGTCAGTGGCACAGCACGTTTGATACAGAAGGCTGTGGATTTATAAACTCACATCAGTGACACAGAACATTTGATAAAGAAGGCTGTGGATTTATAAACTCACAATGTCAGTGGCACAGCACATTTGATGCAGAAGGCTGTGGGTTCTATTCCCACACCAGGTAGATTGATTGCTGATTCTGCAGTGCAGCATGAGGGGAGTGCTGCACTTCTGAGTGTGTCACCTTTCAGATGAGATATTAAACCAGGGTCTCATCTGCTTGAGTTGGTGACATCTTAAGTCAGAAAAGATTCCATGGTACCTATCAAAAAGAGAAGGGGTCCTTTTTTAACATAATACAAAAATATTTACATATGTTCATATTTACAGGCACATGCATATACATTTCTATTTTTTTTTTTTTTTACTATTTATCATTTTCTTATAACAGCTTCATTGCTATTCTTTAATAATTGACCCAAACTCTATCTTTCGCAACCGTAATCTAATTTTTCACAATACATTTGCCAAAATCTATTTCCCGTTAAACAAAATTTCATTGTCTTTCATTCCAAATAACCCGTATTACATTAAAGAAATGCTTATCTATTCTCATATATTCTTTCTTCTTGTTCTTATAATATTCATTCATATTCATATTTATATTGTTTATAGTCTCAAAAAACTTTCCTTCACATAGCTTTTTCTAGTGTTTCACGACTAAACATTTCAAAATATATGCTCTGTTGTCTCTTCCTCCCCACAAAATAAACATACCCTTTAAACTTTCTTTTTATATGGCATATTCCCCTTTACTGGTAACATTTATTACCAGTTTCTGTAGGAAATCCTGTCACTCTACTACCTTGGTACACCACTTTTTCCTTACTTTAATCACTTCTTCTGGTAAATTTTCCCATGGATTTATTTATTTTATTTTATTTATGTATCATTTGTTGACTGGGAAAGTCCGACTAGGACAGAGCCTATTTTCAGCAGATGCCCAGGGAGAAATGCTTCAGACACATGTCTTTGGATTGTGCGAGGAAACCGGAGTGCCCAGAGGAAACCCATATGAATGCAGGGAGAAGATGCAAATTCTGCACAGAAGCACCCCAGCCGAGAATCGAACCAGAGAACCTCTTGCTGTGAGGTGACAACGTTAACCGCTGCACCATTGCACCACCCATTTACATAATAGTATTGTGTCATCGCATTATTATACCACATTCTTCTATCTTTCTATATGTTATCAATCTTTATTTTCCATATTAGTATTTTTCTTGATAACTTTTTCTTTCTTCATTTAAATATTCTTTCCCTCTTTTTCTTATTCTTAACTACAGCTATATTGTCTATGTATGTCAACATTTTTGGAATCACCACCTCCTTTTGTGTCACATATGTAGCATCTTTCATTTTATAAGCTGCTTTACTCACTATTGCATTCATTGCCAGTGCAAACAATATTTCATAGGTTCATAGGTTCATAGGTTCATACTAGGCTATCTGCCCGAGGGGCATTTTTACAAGCCCACCTTTAGTATGGGGAACTATACCATTTATTTTTCTGTGCTCTGTCGAAGTGACACTGACAGGTAATAGATTTCTCTTGAACAAGGCCAGCGGAGTGCTCTGCCTCACATGTACGGGATTTTGTTCCACAGCATAGAGTCTTTGGGTGTGATGAAATCTCTTGAACAAGGAGCCAGGTGCCTCTCATACACATGTACCGTTTGTTCCACAGCATAGAGTCTTTGATTAATGATATCCTTCTGATGGATCTAGATTTTTTGAGGTGAAGCATATTCATCAAATCTGGGTTTGACATGGCCTTGTATGTTGGCAAAAAGGTCACCTCTGAGCAAGGTGACTGAATAGAGCTGGAGTTCTGAGTTCTTTCAGTCAGGCACAGATAGAGGACTTACCCTTTTGGTGAGGAACTTTTTTGGGAACTCAAGCTGCCTGCCTGTCTCGGGTCAGATACTAATGGGGCATGGCATTGTAATCATTCATTGGTCTGATGATGATTGATGAAAGGAGAGACTATGAATCCCTTTGATGATCTGATCATGATCTCATGATGATGTGGTGGGTCTTGTAGAAGGTCTTACTTTACTTACATGGGGTGTCATGACATGGGTCTAGACTACTATCCTGGTCCCCTCCTGACTCCTTGTCTCAGCAATGATTCTTTGCATTTTGTAGCTAGGTAACCTTGTTTTTTTTTCCTTTGGGGGTATTTTTTTTTTTTTTGTATGACTATTAACTTTGCAACCCATCTTGTGATGTATGGGTTGACATTTAAATGATGAGTTTTTTCAATGATTAGCCAGATCGAGGTAGGCTGTATGGACTTTCTTTCCCATCAAAATGGCTTTGTGACTGTTTCAAAAAAAAACAAAGTTTAAAGGCATGATCTGCCTTGCCTTTGACAAAAAAACCAAACTGGATTGGAAGTCTGCAAATTGGTCCATTATGATCCTCTCCATGGCTTTGCAGATAAGGCTTGTCAAGCTAATATCTTCACATCATTTTGAACTAGCTCTGAGCATATCTGGAGTTTCCTCCAGTTTTCTTTTTATAGCTAAAGAGGCCTTGCCTTATCCATGCAGTCCTGCAGGTGCTGGTAGAAGGCATTTGTTCAGGTGGGGGTGGGATGAGGACCTCCAGCAGAGATTGGTTGGTCTGATCTCACCAGTGAGGGTACACCTCCTCTGTTGAACATTGTGTGTCCATGTTCGTGATGATGATGATGATATGTTATCTCTCCTCTTGGAGGGATGACTAGTTGTGAGTTGTTCCATGGCATTGTTTTTGAGAAAATGAATGGGCTTGGTGTTGGGGGTTTGGGTTTTGAGTTAGTGTTCCCAGTCTATATTAGGGTAATCACTATTAATGATGGTGTTTGGTGATGTGTTACATTTATCACCTCTAGTGTTTTCAGGAAGGCCAGGGAGGGCCATGTGAGGTTTGTGAGGTGGCCTGTAACATGCTACAATTTGAGCAGGATGGTCTCCGATGCATCGTGCTTTGCCACACCTTGAGGAGTGTGTGTGTGTCTGATTGATGGGATAGGTTTCTGTCACAGCACAGACATCGATGTTCTCCATACTGAGAAGGGCTCGAGTGCATTTGCATTTTGAGATTTAGACATTGGCATTGAGCAGCATTACCCTTTTTTTTTTTTTTTTGTGTTGGTGGTAGGTGTAGAATTTTTTTGAGCCTAGCCTAAAAAGGCACTTGGGGGTGAGCAGAGCCTTGCCAATATCCCTAGGGTAGGGGTGACAGGTGTGACAGGCTTGCCGGGAGGGCTTGTCTAAGCAGCAGTGCATGTCAGCATGTCATCCCAGGCAGCCCTTTGAATGACCCAGTGTTTAAGCCAATTGTTTTAAGCCAATTGTCTATCTCTCATCTTATCTCTCTATTCTGGGTGAAGGTAGGATACTGTCAGGGGTCTCAACAAGGTCAGGTCAGTACATGTCTGGATGGGATTTTCTCATCAGAGAGCATTTCATAGTCATGACTGAATCATATTTGTACCTGCTGTTGAGAGGACAGGCAGCTTACTGTGACCTTCTCCTTACTCAGTCTGGTGGCGGGGGGCAGTGTGTGTGTCTGACTATGGACCAATGACTAGTGTGTGCTGGCATTGTTTGGCCTTAGGGCTGTGACTGGTTGACTGACACTGACTGTGAGGTCTATGTGTGTTGTGTTGTTGTTTGTTGAGGTGGTTGTGTTGTTGGTGGTGTCTGTGGTGGGGTGTTTTGTTTTGGTAGATTTCAGTAGAACCAGTATGTCTTTGTGTGTTTATGTGTGTATGATTTGGTGAGACTGGGTCTATAGTGTGTGTGGTAACCTTCTCCTCCTGGCTAGTCTTGCCAGTCCTATGTTCTTATAAGACATCCTTGACGTATACCATACTTCATGCATGCTTCTTTACTCAGCCACCCATTCACTAACACTCTCACTCTGTTATTTTGATATGCTAACATCCATTCTCTCCTAATTGTATTACCTTTTCTCCATAACATCCCACAAAGCATCATGTCCTACTGTATCAAATGCTGTTGTCACTTACCATAAGTTTTGCATCCTACCTTTACTTCACAATTTTTCTGATAACCAATAACAATTCTTGACGTTCCTTCCCCTTTGTACCATATATGCTCTCTTCTTTAATATCCCTCATCCTTCCTTCCAGTCACCTCTATATTATTCTTGGAAAGCAATTTTATAATCTGTGCTATTAAGTGTGTTGGGTCTCCATTTTTATTTTATGTGTGTCATCTTTCTACAGTATAAATTTTAATATCTGACTACATAACCCTTCATAAACCATAAACAAACTCGTCCTTCAAACTTTTATTCAGTACATTTACAAAATATTATTTTTTCCAATCCAGTAATTTCTTGTGCATTCTATAACTTTTATCATCTAGGCCTGATACTGAATAAACATATACTTTCCTAAGTACTTCATCAAATTCACTAATAATTATTTCTTTTTCAAATTCTTTCTTAACTTGTTCTACCTTTTCTTTTACGTTAATTCTTTTTACTATTAGACATATTTTCCATATGCTGTACTACAATATATATATAATTTGCTTTATTTTTACCCCTTCTTTTACATTTTTTTATTTCCCTCATTATATTGTTGTATCTTTTGGCTTTTCCCGGTGAGGGGTCGCCACAGCGGAACTCCGGTCCGCTAATGATTGGCAGTAGATTTTTATGTGCCGAGTTGCCGGCCCTGATGCACAACCTTCAACGAAGGTATGCCCAGTCATGCATGTCTCCACGCTTTAGCTGAGAATCGAACAGGACAACATCTTACTGTGAGGTGACAACTCTACCGCAGCACCACCACCGCAGTACTTCCCTCATTATATTAATATTCTGCTTTATGCTTTTACCCAAATATGCAGCTACATCATCCCTTCCCACTTGTAAATAATATCTCTGTCTAAACAGTAATGCCTTAATTTTTTTGGTTTGTTTTATATATTTCTTTTTCCATATTATAATATTCTCTTGAATTATTCTCTAAATTCTCTAATACATTTTTATACATTTCCCAAACTTCACTTTCCCTTCCTTTCTTAGTTCACACTGCCACTGGAAAAAAAAACTTTTTATACTTTTCCTTAAATTCAGTTTACCATTCAGACTACTTTTTATAGAAGTCCTTCATGGTTATATGACCCCGCCATAACTGCAGTACTTATCACTCTAGAATTTCATCCCATAATTTCTCATTTATTCTTTTTATTTCTTTTCCTATTTTAATATACTCCTATTCTTCTATCACCTCTATCCATATTGCTAAATGGTCTGACAAACCTATCACAACCATACCCCCATCTGCTTCTACCAAGCCTTCTTCGTCATCTTTCGGCTTTTCCCAATTAGGGGTCACCACAGTGGATCACCTGTCTGCTCATGATTGTTAGTAGAGTTTTTACAGTGTCGGGCTACTAGCTTGGCACCTAACCTTCCACAGAAAACACACATGCATGCACTCACACCTAGGGCTAATTTAGAGTGCCTAATCCACCTACAGCATGTCTTTGGGATGTGGGAGGAAACCAGAGCACCTGGAGGAAACCTACGTGACCACAGGGAGGACATGCAGACTCCACACAGAAGGCACCCCAGCTGAGGATCGAACCGGAGAACCTTTTGCTGTGAGGCGGCAACGCTAACTGCTGCACCACCATGGCCACCCTTCTACCAAGCCTTCTGATAATACAGAATAATCACTGACTTTTGTTCCATACAGCTAATTTACCACATTTCATCACTTCCTGTATTTTTAACATCTTTCCTTTTCTTTTTACATTTTCCCTTCAATCCCAGTTAAAGTTTCCTGCAAATATGATTTTCATGTTAACTACCATGATATCTAATATTTGATGAGACAGATTCTCTCTTTCCTTGCTAGTTACATATGAATATAATGCTATAATTCTTTAAAGATGTTCTCTCCACCTCACAGCCACAAACATTAACCTTCCCATCCTTACCAGTGCTACAGTTAATATTTTCATATTTTTTTTTTACACAACACAGCTACTCCAGACTAACATTCACTTCCTAAGCTCTATATTATAGTTTCTTTATGAAGGCTATGTTTGCTTGTCAGGAATTTTATATCCTCTAACAGAGTAACTTCCACATCACATTTAGCACACCATTCAAAGTTCTCTAAAACTGTTACTTTTCCTTCTTTTTAGGTTTAGGGGAAATATTTTTAAACTTTTGTTTTGTTATTTTACTCTTTTTCCCAATTGATTATTTCCTGGGTTTATATACAGATAATTCTTGATCTGAAAAATTAGATTTTTCACTGGTTAGAACTTCAAAAACATTGTTAGTTTGAATAACTTCTCCTGACCTCTCTTCCTGCATGTACTCTTTCTCCTCATTTCCCCCTCCATATTTTTTTTTCCTTCTACAATTTCTTCTTCCCCTAGTTCACCCTGTACCTTAGCCTGTTATTGTCCTCAATCATGTATGTTTTCCTTCCTTTCTCCTTTTTTCATTATTTGCTTTTTGATCTTCGCAATCTTTCCAATCTATGGATTGACAATCTATCCAATCTATCCAAAAGTTCCCTTTTTTTACACAACCTGCATTCAGACACTCACCTTCTTGTTGTATGTCCTTTCTCCCACATTGGTAACATTGTACATTGTCACAATTAATAATTAAATGAGAAACATCATTTAGGCTGGCCAGCATATCTTAATGTGCCACAAACATGGCCATCCATAAAAATAACTCTTGGAAAGTGTTTCTCCATGGCTTTTTTCACATTTCAAAACAGCTTCCACCCTCCATTCCCCATTCCATAAGTTTCTTTCATCTCTAACTTTCACAATAACATCAACAGTTTCACACAGACCCTGGATGCATTTTTTTTTTTACTTTGTCTTCTTCCAGTATATCAGTTCTAAACTTCAAGTAACATTTTTTTTTTAACATTTAAGTTACTACCAGAAAATAAATAATTGCTCCTTAGATAACCGTCCTTGGTTTTGTTACACAATTCCAGAAATTTCATCATCAGTCCATCAGTTCCAAATGATAAGCCACAAAAAGTCTGTGTCCCAGTAAGTATAAAAGTCCAAATTTCTTGAGCTTTAAAACCCAGAATAGTTACCCAATTGTCCCATACATAATATCTGTCTATTACAGTGTCAGTTTGTGTTCTTATTCTCAGTTGTACTCTCTTCTTTTTTTAAAAAAGTTTTACTTACAGTTTGTTGTTGCTCCCGAGTCCCCCTTTTTTGTCTGCTGCCACTGCTACATACGTTTGAGTTATTGCATTATCTACTGCTGCAAAACCAGACACCCTGTCGCTGCTGTCCTCTTTTACTTTATGTCACTGCTGCATAAGTTTTAACTGCTGCATTCTCTGCTGCCACATCACCTGGTGCCTTTTCCACATAACATTTTTTGGAAGTACTCTGGATGGGAATCTATAATCTTACCCCATGAAACAGCAGAACTGTCACCTGGATCATCCTGCTCTATTATTTTTAAAAGAACATCATCTGCAAGCCCTGCTGAAACCAGTTCTGTTATCTGCACCACTTCAACAGACTCACTTACTTCCCCCTACATGAAGGAACACATTTGTAACATCTACCACATAGGAGTCTTTGTTTACATTATGAAGCTCCATATTGAACTGATTTTTTCTCTAGATTCTCACTTTCCCCCTCCAAACTCTCCATAGGTTTTCTCTCCACTTACATTCTTCTGCTTGCCTTAGACATCTTCCTTGCTGCCATGTAGCAGCTCCAAGGTGTAGGGGAAGTTCCCCAATGCCCTGACCAAAGTTCCCCTAGTAATATAGATACCAGCTTATGTCTTTCCTAAAAAGAGGCTACTAGTCCAATGGGACTAATCCAGTGAACAAGAGATAAGTAAGTGAAATAAATAAATGAAGTGGAAATGTTTATCCTAAAAGGAATGATAAATCAATGGCCCATTGCTTTGTGCTGATTTACACTGTTGAAGTAAGCCAGCTATATATATATATATATATATATATATATATATATATATATATATATGGGAAAGGTACTACTAAAATCGTAATTCAGTTATAAACAGATGATGCAATGCTGTTAGTGAATTCCTTCTCACAGTAAGCCAATGTAGGATGTAAGATAAAGGATGATAGGTCACAGGTCCTACAGCCCTCCCCCCAAAACACACACACAACGTGAGACACCATTGATGCTGTCCTGATATATATGCAGGAGTTTCCCACTGTAATAAAATAATAATGTGCAAATTACAATTTAGCTGCTTGCATTTTCAAAACACAGTCGATAGATATCTTGTCATTCATTCCAGGGGTGCATTAACTTGAAACGACATCTGCCATAAGAGCTATTCATATTCAGTCTTATACTCCCAAGGCCCTCCTGCCCTCCTCTTGGTTTATAAGGGACTTCAATGTACACCATTCTTTCCACATGCACTCTTTTGTGCTATAATATTTTAAATTACATATATTTGACAATATTTGTTGATTCTATGTTATTATGTATATGTTTATGTATATGTTTATTCTATTTTTATTCATGCTTGTTTCTACTTTTACTTATACTCAGTTTTGAAGTTTATTATTAAGTGGTCTCTTTAAGTAACGAATTTTATCAATCATATGACTAAATCACATGACTGACTGACTATTTATAAGTGTGTAGAATGATGTTTACACTAGTTCTGATGAAGTCCTATTAGATGATGAAAGTGATTAACTAGCTGAGTTAATGAAGCTTTTTATATATATATTCTTTGCATTGGATGTCATTCCACAGATATAGCACCTGCACTGCTTTTGATTTTATATTATCGAATCATCTGAAATATGAAGTATGTTTAACATATTAATATTTACCAAAAATTGTATTACAAGGATACAGAATGTGTATTTAACTTATTTATTCCCAGTAAACATCCCAGTTTTAGTGTTGTAACAGTCTCAATGCAATTAAGAATAATTAGCTATTAATTAACCCAAAACATGGTCCATTTTTAAGTTTCTTATTAAGCATGATGACTACAGATACACAATGTTTTCTTTCATCTTATATTGCCCAACAAAACCTGCTTAAGATTTGAAAATTCATGACTTATTTTGGATTCATTTTGGCTTCTTTTCTAATCTTTACTCTTTGCTCAGTGATATTTGTTGCAAACTTTTATAGATTTTTAAACAGTCATTCCTTGACTGGTGAAAAATGTCTCTGTTTTTCTTGGATACATCACACATTAATATTTTAGCTGTGGTCTTCAGGGGAATAAGTAAATGAATGAGTTGACTGAAAGAAAAAAAAGCATTAAAATGAGATGAACTAGTTTCCAAGCCATTCATTGAAATACAGGGAAAACCTCATTAAAGTAAGTGGTGGAAACTTGAAGCAAACTTTAAATTGCTTACTGCCAGGGTCAGGAAAGTGCATGCTGATGTGCAAATCAGTAGGAATTGCCTGGATGAACCCTTGAAGCTACTGGTATATGCTGCATACTAATGATCACACATAGTGTATTGGTTTTATTCACTAAAGTTGAAGGGATGGCCTCATCATGGCAAACTTGTATAGTGTGAGGCTATGTCTAATATATTGTTACTGTGTCATTTAGTTTTAGAGCAATTACTTGGGGGAAGCCTTGTTGCATATGGCTCCCTCTTGAACTTCCCTTTTTTTCTTTTTTTTGTGGAGTGGGGAGGGAGCTCTTGCTTTGGAATATTAATAGGATGTGTGCTTTTTTGTGACCTGGGGCTAATTATTCTATTTCTCAATAAATCAGTGTACTCAGTTTCTAGCAAGTTGAAAATACAACACTATTGAAAACAAACCACCACTGCCAGGATGAGTTACTTATAAAAAATAAGAATTAATTTATACTTTTTAATAAGTACATTAGCTTAAGAAACTGCAGTAAGTTAACTGTGTGCATGTGTGTGTGTTTGTGTGTGTGTGTGTGTGTGTGTGTGTGTGTGTGTGTGTGTGTGTGTGTGTGTGTGTGTGTGTGTGTGTGTGTGTGTGTGTGTGTGTGTGTGTGTGTGTGTGTGTGTGTGTGTGTGTGTGTGTGTGTGTGTGTGTGTGTGTGTGTGTTTGTGTGCATATGTACAATTCTGTGCAAAAATCGGCAAAACTCTAGTAAATGTTTTCAACATTTAAACTTCCTAAGGATAATTTTATTTATTCTGATTAACTATCATTACCTTTCCTCGTGCCTGTAAAGTGAATGATCTCTTTTAATATTCTGTTAAAATTTGATTGCTGCAGTTCTTAAATGCCTGTTTGAAATCAAATGCTTAATTTATAATATCAGTAATTAGAAAACATATTACTGGTTATACATTAAGTTTACTTATTCCTTGCAATGATCACTAGGGTTATTTTGCAGCCTTACCATTTTTTTAAATTACAGTTCAGAAGGTCAAAATTTTTTCCCAATTTCATTGAGTTGGGCTGCAGATAGAAGACATGTGCTTGTGTCAAATTAACATTAAAAGATACTAAACAAGACCAATTATTATTGGTAGAAGGTCAACAAGGGACAGTTAAATCGATGTTTAAATAGGCTTAGATGTATAATGAGAAGTGTTGCAGAACAGGAACTATAATACGAGACAAGAAATGAGTGAATTAATTCAGAAAGCACTCCACTGATGTTGAATTAAGCTAATCTTATGAAGGAACTCTAGACAGCTCTTGTTTAAAAATTGCAGATGCTGTGCTGAAATTATTTATAACTGAATGATCAGTGTAAGAAAAGGTACCATGACTTGATAACAGAACATTTCAAAGCCCTAAAGAAAGTTTTTGTGAGGCGCCATTTCCACAGAGGTAACACTGAAAGAAGCAACTCAGGAAAGTGAAAGTTTTGTAGGATTGGAGTAAGATACAAGATGATCAGCTTCAGAAAAGCTCATTAGTTAAGAAATAATGACAACAGGCTTCCCTGTTCAGGATCTAATGTGTGCACGTAAATGGAAGAGGTCTGAAAAGAATGGGAGATGCTGCATGTTTATGTCCAGTCAGACATGTTACCAAGAACGTTTGGCTTAATAGAAGAAAAAGTTCTAGTACGAACCTATTTGACCTGCCTTTGTTTTTTAACTGAATGAAGACATAAGTCATATTTAAGTGTAATTTGGATGATTGGATAGGAAACTACAAATTCACCCCAGGAATTTTACGTGTCTCTCTTGGGCAAGGGCAGTAGTTGCTGAGTTAGTTCCGCTTCATACCTTGATATTCTTGGTTACAGGGGTTGTACTTGACTAGACTTCTAAGGGCCCTAGGGCCATTAGCCTAGTAAACTCCTATGATCCTGAAATCCTATGTTGGGGAAATTAAACTGCTCTATATTTTCATCATAGGCCTTTCAGTCTTGCAGCTCATAAGACACCTAAAATGAATCAGTTTGGAAATGGATGGCATCATTGAAAACTATGTACAGAAATAACTGAAATATGGTTGGGAGGGAGGTTGGCATAATGGTCAAGATATTTGCCTTACAGATGCAAGGTACAGGGTTTGATCCTCACATGGGTTAATTGGCTAGGCTTAAAATAGCCCACAAGGGCAGTTAGCCTAATACTAATCTATACTAATCTACTAATCTATATTTAGACAGTGAAATAAGCTCATTTTATTAGCGATAGCCCTCTGATGAACATGTTAAACAGGGGTACTTCTGATTTAGTACTGTGGGCCAATATTTTCAGTGTATAGTAAAGGCTACTGCAGAACAACAAGAATAAAAGGAAATTTCTCATCCTGACAAGAGCAAAGTTTAGTGACTGCGATATTCCAGCATGTTTTGAAAAAAGAGCCAATGACTAGTAATTTTAAGGTATTTGGCATGACAGGACTTTAGGGATGTGTGATAAGGAACAATCTATGGGCCTACAGGATATAAGATGCAATGGAAAAAGAAGTGCAGCAGAAGTTGAGAAGCATCATTCCCAATGGTGAACAAGATGACAGCAAGACCATTTCTGAAGTCCAATGCAGCCTGCTTGTCCTTCTTGTGTACACCTGGATTTCACAGGCTACTCTGATTTCTTCCCACATCCCAAAAGCACACTACTTGGTATATTGATGACCCTCCAGATTACCATTAGGTATGCGTGTGGTGAGTATTTATGTCTGCTGTGATGTACTTGTGTCAAATCCATGACTGGCTGTCTCCCTTATGTCGAATGTCTGCTCTGATAGGCATTGGTTAACCTATGAGCCACAACAAGATAAAAGCAGGTATGAGAGAAAAAGCGAAAGAATGTATGAATGTCCATTTTTTTTTTTGTATAACATGCCTAAAGAAAGAAAATGATAACAGAAGTAGAAAATACTTAAATCCAGAGATGGAAATCAAGACATTATAATTTGTAAACTGTTAGTCTTTTTAAACAAGCAATCTCTGAGGTAGGTGTTTTGGTTTACATAAAATATGAATTAGCCATAATGCCTATTTCATAATTTAGAATGTATGGTTGTTGTATGCAGTTAATACACTATACAGGCTATGGTTTATCTAACTGAGAGAACTGAGAAAGGGGGAGGGGGACAAGAAAATGGTTGTGGTACATAAGCCTAAGGGTTCTGAAGAACAGCAGAACTGGACAAAGTTTTGTTATGCAGTTAAAACTGTTTACACATTAAGGCCTTACTGACTGTTAGCTTTATAGTTACTACTGTTCTGACAAGAATATTGACTTATGTGAAAGTAACTGCTGTCTGAGTATTATCTTCTCTGCTAAATGGACATTATGCAGCATGCCAGACTTTGATTTTTATAGCATGGCATGACCCCTGCCTTCTACAGTTTTAGTCTCTCTCTCACACACACACACACACACACACACACACACACACACACACACACACACACACACACACACACACACACACACACACACACCACATACAGAATGCTTGTCTCTAAGGTGTAGTCCGAGCTGCATTTATTTATACACTAACGTTTCTCAAGTACTTTTTTTAGCCAACTGAAAATAAATGTACTTTCCTTTCCAGGCAGAAGTGGATATTTGATTGCTGTATCTAACATCAGTAACTTAAGAACTCCTGATGAAGGGCTCATGCCAGCTTGAAAGCCTGAGTAATTGCAAAACATATGTTGGCCAAATAAAAGGTATTACTGTGTTCTAGTGTTGTTATGTTTTCTTATGTGTAACATGGTATTTCTTTAATTACTTTAATTTTTTCTTCACTATTGAGCCAAGGAATTTTGGTGATATTTGATGGGATTCATAGACAAGTTGTGGAGATGGTTGGTGTGCTCCTTGGATTCCAGAATGCTATGCAGCAAGTGCAGATTGACATGGAATATAATGACAGAAGCAGACACTGTTGTGGCTGAGGTCACTTGTGGAAATGTAGCCTCCATCAGTGCCTTCATGAGACACATGGCAACCACCATTCAATCTACCTTCAGAAGTATTTCCATCCATGCCTGTGGTGGTTTCAGGATGTGAAGCAGCTGGACACAGACTGTCCCAAGTCATATTACCAAGACTGTTGGAAACACAGCCTCACAGTCACCCATGCGGACACAATTAGCCATACCCTGTTGTTGTTGTTGGAGTACAGATCATTGCCAACAGCATTCTTTTAACTTAATATCTGTGTTCCTTATCAGACTGCACATGCATGTTTACATAGTTCTACTCCTTCCTATCACCCATCTGCATACAGCCTACTTTCATGGCAATATATGCACAATCAATGACTCCCAGGACGTCAGGAAAATAGCAATGCTGTAAAATGTCTGCACAATAGTGGTTCTCTCCTCAGCAGTACTGGGGAACTAAATATGCTCCTTCACATACTACATCATAATGTACAGTAACTGGCCCAGGATTCAAGAGAGTGAGGCTCTCGATAGCCCTAATGTGCCCTCTTTTAGGTCACTGAAAGTCCCCCTGTAGCTGAGATGGTTAATCCAGAGTAAAGGGCATACCACACAACACCCCTCAAGTCTGCTTTTGGCTCACACAGTTTATCAAGGTCCTATACAATGTTCTGTTTGCATAAAAATAATTTGCGGTCTGCCGATCACTTAGGTGGTGGAAAGTAGGATGGCATCTGTACCTCTTCCATTAGTGTAGATGGCCATAATGCACAACACTGAAGGCACTAGTTCCAAGAGTGACCATTAACTTGTGTTGCTGAACTGCAGTTGTTACTGTGACCTTTGCTCTCCTCACATAAATTATGATTATTGATGTATAGATTGTGCAGGTTTTGCACTTGGCATTCCACTTCTACATGTTCCTGAATCACTCTGCTATTTTGGGCTTCCTCATTTGGATATGCTATGTGGATTATTTGCATGGAGGACCCATTACCATGTCATTATGCGCTCATTAGCATGTGCTGAATACTGTGCTATTTTGATCCTTGCTGAATTGTGTTATATATATCTCTGAATCATCCTGCATGTTGCTCATGCCAATTTGTACTACACAACATGATAAACTTCTATGAATCCCAGCCATGGTGTGAAACAGTTACTTTGCCACAATGTTAGTGACCAAGCCATTAAGAATCTTGGCTGGTCAGAAGCAAAACTAAATAAACATTTTTGAATGACAAACATGTGATTATGTATTTTGTAGCTTCTGACTTGTCAAACCAACACTGTATGCAATAAACCGCCAAAATGCAAAACTTGTAAAGGAATGATATGCTTGAAGAATGACAGACTCGGTAGAAAACATACAGTGAATTGTTTTTGTCTGTGCCCAACGACTGAAAGCTATCATATCTGACATCAGATCATTTATGATGCAAAGAAATTATGCAGAAACAATTACATACTATATATTAAAATGTTTACTATTAAGAATTATACAATGACTTCCTATTAATATTCAAAAACGTGCATGCTGATTGGCCAGCCCAACCAGCGTGCCCGTTGTAAATCCCACAATATACCAACGAAAAAAGGTCCGGTTACCCGGACTTTTTTCCATTGGTATAAAGCGCCCCAAAACCTTTTTCTTTATACAATTAAAAAAAAAGAAAAGAGAGAAAACGGAGCAACGGAGACTTTCTTTTCTCCGCTGCTTCCGTTTTAAGCATTGATGTACTGGGTATGCATGGGAACGCAAGTCCCATACGCATGCAGAGTACATCAAAATGAAGAAGCAGTGTACCACAACTGGCGGAAGAACAGTACTCCACCGTTATACAAAGACATTATTTAAGGAAAAGTAAGTATTTTTTTTCTTAAATAATGTCATTGTATAATAGCAATAACTGACTCTGTGGATGTGGTATATTGAAGATTTACCCACGGTTGCCTTTGTTTAATCACTCGGGCCTTGCCCTCTTGATTGAACCACACCACCCATGAATAATTCTTCAATATACCACACCACGTCATCGGTTTTTGCCTAAATAACTATCCACATAGATACAAACATGGGCGTCTGGACAAGTGTGGTCAAAATAAGTAATAATAAAAGTCAAAATAATTGTAAAGTTTGGCTGAACCAGCCAGGAAAACAATGACAAATGTACTTTATTTTCACAATTAGCATTTCTGCTCACTGATAAACCACATTTCAGTAGGTGAGGAAAAATTAATAAAGCAAGCAGATTAAAAAGGACTGTATACTGCTTTTAATCTAGAGTAAATATATATATATATATATATATATATATATATATATATATATATATCTATATATCTATATATATATATATATATATATATATATATATATATATATATCAAGGTATGATGAATGCAAATGCTTCCCAACATCATTTACGTTGCCAAGCAGTGAGTATGAATGTGACAAGTGTCATTCTGTTACATGATTAAAACAAATGAGTGTTTTATAAGATTCAGGTCTAAATTATAAATGCTATCAAAGTTAAGTCATTATTGACATTAAATTGCAGCAGGAATATAACCATGCTAACAGTAAACACTGTCACATCACATGTTCATCATACCTTATTTTTCAATATTAAATCAGAAACTAAAGTAAGAAAATGTGTTTATCTTTCTATGACAGTAATTTTTTGCAGAGTAAATGTTAACATTTGGCTTATACCTAAAATGACCACTGTCAGATTCATGAAATTGAAGCAATATCTGTTTGCAATACTGTCACAAACACAGTAAACATTGGGAAACCTGTAGCAATAATATTGCTAAGTGGTTTAGCTTTCATTATTGAACTGCATATCTTAAATACACATTTTCTACAACCTTTTATTAAGAGTAAAAGTAATAACTTGCTATACAAGTATAAAAGTAATAACTTATATGAGTTTTTGTGTAAGTGAGAAATTCCCATTTAGTTTGGAAAAAAGTGGATTTAGCATTGATATGCCTCTTTCAAGAATAATAATTTTTTTGACTCTGTTTAGTTTGGTAATGGCAAGCACATACATTTCATACTTTTTAGTATCTCTGTCACGTACTTCAATATACAGATTTGATTACTTTATTCTGCATATTGAAGTAATGAATACATAAAAAAGCCTTCTAATGGTGTAGAAAAGATAGCACAGGGGAAAATGTGTACTAAAGCGACTTCTGACCCTGATTTAAGCAGCAGCCCAGGAGTGTCAGAGGGCTGATTACAGGAATACAAGAGTAATCAACGCTTCCTCAGTGGGAGAGATTAGTTGCTATAGCAACAGTTACTAGTGAAGACTGTCATGGCTGCTCACGAGATAGTGTAGTAACAAGAGTAGGCCTCTATGCTAGCAGGATGGTAGTATGTCTGACAACACAGACTACTGGCTTGCATTTGAGTTAGTAACTTTGGTGATGAGGGGCACTAAGGTACTTTGAGCTAAAAAAATGCTCCTTGATTATAAAGTCTGCTTTTACTCACTGCAACTGATTCTCACCCACTGAAGAAAGTAAAAGTTTTTGCTGTGCAGCAGACACCTGTGTTGAAGAGACTGTTAGTAGATTACTCTAAAAACTCCTTTGGAAAGACTCTGAAATTTCCTTTGGGGAAGAACTGCAGAATGGGTGAGGAAGACTCTGGAGTTATTTTTGGGATAAGATTGTAGAATGGGGTAAAGGCTGTAACCCTGAGATTTGGAAAAATCCTGATGTGTTGAAGATAATGCAAACAAAGAATATTTACTTTGCACCTGGAAACAATTTGTTGAATTAAGGTCATTATAGGAACCCTTACCAAGGACCAGGTTCCTCCCCTCCCCTATAACAGTACTCAGATAGCATGAATCTCCAGTGGACAATAGTTTTATTATAATAGTTTACAACTTGTATACAAAACATTGATGTGCAGGTCAGTCCTCCATTAGGAGGCATGTAGTTCCCTGGGTTTAATGGAAGAAAGGTGTTTTTACAAAGATTTATAGGAGGAGAAGTATAATGCAGCTGGGATGGATTTAAAAAAGAGTTGGCAGGTTAATGAAGTCAAGAAGCTACCATGATGATCAGATACTGAGGTGTGGGGAGTAAATGGGCTGACAAAATGGTAAGGCATTTGTGATAACACAATGTGAATATTGCACAGGTTGTATTTGACACTTGCGAGATCTTACAGAAATAAGAGAAAAAGGATTCAAGATACAAATTAGACAAGGTGGACTTTATAGATATGTTTTTGTGTAAGAAAGTTCAGGAGAGATGGGACCGGGAAGACTGACTGGGAAGAGGTATTCCATAAGAAGGCTGCAATGCATAAGAAATATTTGTTTGGGAGAAACAGAGAGAAAAGGAGGAGGAGTTATAGGTCAAAAAATGGTGTTTCTCTAGAATAGTAAATGGTTTTTAGTGAGAGATACTGAAAAACAAGCCTGGGTGTTCCCTTGAGTAACAACTTATGATACCCTTAACATGTCAAGAAGAAGAGCCTCTTATAAAGTGGAAGGTGAATTAGGACCTCTGAGGGATTGGTGGAAGAGAGGATTCACTTTCTATAATACTGGAGATATATCCACCTTTAATTAAGCTAACCTGAGAATTATAGAATGACTGGCCATTAGTATTCAAAAACGTGCACGCTGATTGGCCAAACCATTCAGTGTGCCCATTGTAAATCTCAGAATATACCAACGGAAAAAGATCCGGTCACCTGGACTTTTTTCCATTCGTATATTCCAAAACTTTTTTTTTTCAACAAAAATTAACAAAAAAGCTATAGTCCATACTCTGGACATACCCGAGAGGCAGCATGGAGGAAATACAAAGAAAATCAGGTATGTTATTTAAAACTAAAGACATGTACCTGATTTTCTTTGTATTTCCATCATTCTGTCTCTCTCTTCTACCCCTAAAGTAGCCCAAACTTTTTTTTTAATAATAAAAAAAAAAAGAAAACAAAAACAGAGCAACAGAGACTTTCTTTTCTCCGTTGCTTCCTTTCAAAGCACTGGGTATGCATCGGAACGCAAGTCCCATACGCATGTGCAACAAGGCAGCAGTATACCACCAGCAATGGAAGAACAGCAATACGTCATTATACAAAGACATTATTTAAAAAAAGTAAGTATTTTTTTTCTTAAATAATGTCATTATACAATAGCAATAACTGACACCGTGGTTGTGGTATATTGAAATGTAACCACGGTTGGCTTTGTTTAATCGTCCTTGTGATTAAACCACACCAATCATGGGTAAATCTTCAGTATACCACACCACATCGTCAGTTATTGCTTTAAGTATTTTGTGACTTCACATCACAAATGTAATAATTCCAATAGATAATGAAAGAGTAGACTAACAGACGATCACAATTCCAGGTATACACTACTGTACACAACCTTAATAATTCTACTATTAAAATCCATGAAAAGCTGTGTTCTTATTCTTATATAGGGTCTTAGGGTAATAGGTAAGTACTATGCTAGCTGCCCTTGCAGGCCATTTTAAACCTAGCCAGTTTCTCTTGTGTTCAAATTAACCTATCCCATTTGATTAGGGACTGACCTTACCCATCCCGTGGTTGATAATTATATTATTCCCCATAATGAGAGTAACTGGGATCATCCCATAAATTATCTGAGGGGACCCATGCATGGGATAAAGCATTTAGGAGCTGCCTCTGTCCATTAGTAGTACAGGGGCAGTCTTAATGTATTTTTTTTCCCAGCTATAGATCCAAGCTAAAGTTAAATATGGGCTGGGATTAATCTGCTTTATGTGGATGGGGGGGGGGGCATTCCTCTGCAGCAGTATCCTCTGTGAGATATACCTGTTCCTCTAAAGCATTCTGTTGATCCTGTAGAAGAGATTTAGATCCCTAGACTGAGTACTACCAATGACATTTGCCTTGCATCAGTAATGGTCCTGAAGATGCCTTGTATACCAGAAACAGGCTATCTGTAGGATACTGAGTACTTACAGAATGCATCTATAGGAAATTATCCCCAATGGGGGACAAAAACCTTGCTGTTTTATAATTATAATTCTTCAATTAAAATAATGTATTTATTTACTTATGCATACAAAGTAAAAAAATATACTGGACAAATAAAAAGCTTGATAATGCCTGATTATTTTAAGAAGCTATGGGTTCATTAGTCTCACTGAGGTTGTAGCACTGCAATTGCTTTTTGGGCCTGACATGAGTGAGCTAGGGTGACTGCAGATGGCACAGAAGGCTAATAATCATTTTATACAGTGCACATACCAAAAGTGTGCTACATACACCGCCATGTTTCCTGATGGTTTACATAATTCATTACTTTCTTAGTGCTGCTTTTCCAATTCCTGTACAAATTGAGATCCTCTTGTATTAAGAAAGTATTGTCTAATTATCAGTCTTTTCATCTGTGTGCTTAATGAGCAAGGGCTGCTAGTGATTCATTTTAAAAGGTCCCTTTATACATCACTTTTCACAAACCCTACTTTAATGTAAACCTTTTTTAATTAATTGACTGTGTGTGTGTGTGTGTGTGTGTGTGTGTGTGTGTGTCTGTATCTCTCTCTCTGTATATATATATATATATATATATATATATATATATATATATATCTATATTCACTTTGAGTCATCGAATGCTCAGAACATTGATGTTCTGATCATCAAGACCAGAACATCGATGTTCAGAACATCAAAGGTTCAAAATGAACCATAAAAACAACAAAAAAATCACAAACACTATGTGCTATGCCCCCCACACCCCCACTACTTTAATATTCAAACTCCGAGATTACACTACAGTGGGGTAAGGGAAATCTCCCATTTATCGCTATATGCGGTAGCGCTAAATGGGAGATTTCCCATACCCTACCTGCAATGCCAACACTCAGATAGCACACACACACACAACATGCAGGGCACCTTACTGCCCTGCATACACACCCAACATTCCACAATCTCACTTACCTGGCACTTCCACTTTAAACCTTCGATGTTCTGAACAACGATGTTCTAATCTCGATGATCAGAATGTCGATGTTCTGAACATTCGATTATTTAAAGTGAGCCCATATATATATATATATATATATATATATATATATATATATATATATATGTATATAGAGAGAGAGATATGTATCCACAGGACATTAAAGGCAGATGGAAGGAGTACTTCCAGTAGCTTCTAAATGAAGAAAACCCCACAAAAGTGTACTGCCCTAGACACAGCCTACAATGAGTGAAGAAGAGCCCACCCTAAAAGAAGTAAGAACAGCTTCTTCTTCTTCTTTCTTCCAGATAGGGGTCGCCACAGCAGATCACCTGTCTGCTCATGATTGGCAGTGGAGTTTTACAGTGTCGAGTTGCCAGCCGGCACCTAACCTTCCACAGAAGGCACACCCACACACACACTTATGCCTAGGGCCAATTTAGAGTGTCCAATCCACCTACAGCATGTCTTTCGGATGTGGGAGTAAACCAGAGCACCCGGAGGCAGCCCACGTGACCACAGGGAGGACATGCAGACTCCACACAGAAGGCACCCCAGCCGAGGATCGAACCAGTGAATCTCTTGCTGTGAGGTGGCAAAACTAACCACTGCACTACTGCTACTGCCCAGAAGAAGTAAGAACAGCACTAATGAAAACGAAGTCAGGGAAAGCAGCAGGTTCAGATGAGGTCGCAGCAGATATGATAAAGATGCTGGGTGAGATGGGGAGAAATGGCTCCTGAGGGTACTCATAGCAGTGTGGAGGGAAAGGCATATCAAGATGACTGGAGAATAAGCATACTCGTGCCATTGTACAGGAACAAAAGGGACATCCACAACTGTGGGCAGTACAGAGGCATCAAACTCCTATCACAATGCATGAATGTTCTGATAAATGGATAGGCAGATTAGTAGAATGTAAGATGGGAAATGAGCAGTGCAGATTCAGATCAGTATGCAGCACAAGTGACCCGATGCTTGCAGTGACAGAAATAGTTTAGAGACACTAGAGATGAGGAACGAGTCCAACTGGGCATTCCTAGACTTGAAGAAATCATATGACAAGGATCTCAAGAAAGCTGATCTGAGCAGTCCTGCGGTAGTTTGAAGTCCCAGAAACATCGGTAGAATTAGTGCAGGCTATGTAGAAGAACCCAATGACTCAAGTACGAATGGTGTTTGGCCTCACAGAGGGGTTGCCAGTAGGAGTGGGTGTATACCAGGGTTCAGCTCTGAGCCCACTGCTGTTCATACTGGTGATGGACTACATTAGCAAACAGGTTAGAGGGGACAGATCAACAAAGTTGCTGTATGCAGATGATGTGGCATTACAGGCAGACTCTGAGCAAAAACTTCAGCAAAGGATAGGTGGATGGAATGTAAAACTGAATGCACATGGGATGTAACTAAGCACAGATAAGACAGTGGTAATGGCAGCAAACTGGAGAAATCAGAAGAAGCTGAGAATTGTGATAGAAGGGAAGATAGTGGAACAGGTAAATAGCTTCAAGTATCTAGGAGGGGTGGTTGAAGGGAAAGGAAGTCTGAATGAAGAGGTCAAAGCTAGAATCAGAAGGGCTGCAGCCAACTGGCATAGAGTGTCAAGTGTAGTCTATGACAGAAGAATGCCAAAGAAGCTGAAAAGTAAGGTGTACAAGGTGTGGTGTGACCAGTACTACTGTATGGTACATAAACCTGGGCAGCAAAGGCAGAGCAAATGAAGAAGCTAGAGGTGATGGAAATTAAGTGCCTGAGAAGGGTGGTACGATGCACTCTGTGGGACAGATGAAGAAATTAGGACATAAAAGCAGGAGCCAAAGTAGCTCCAGTTACAGAAAACATCAAATCGAACAGATTACAGTGATTTGGACATGTGCAGAAAAACAGAAGACAATCTGGTGAAGAAGATTTGGGACAGACAGGAAGAAGGTAAGAGGAAATGAGGATGTCCAGCACAGAGGTGTCTAGATTGTGTGAAAGAAGATCTGCGACAGTCAGGCATGAATGTTGAAGAAGGCAGGAGTGCAGAATTTAATCAAGAGAGATGGTGACAGTTAACATGATTTCTCGACCCCATGTAGAATATGGAAAAAGGGGGGCTGATGATGATGATGCGATAGATATATGTATAGATATAGATATAGAGATAGATGATATCCATTCTTGGTTAAAATGACATGGTACAGAAATATGGTTCTTGATGGAAATTGCACACAGTTGTTGTCTTTCGGCTTTTCCAGGTCAGGGATCGCACACAGTAATTATGAAAATAATGGCATCAAATATGGCAGAGTAATTTTGAGATGTATTAAAAAAACTGCACTGTGAATAGATCTGTTCAGAATGCTGAGACTGTATAGCGTGCAGATAATATGCAGTGTTTGTAGTAAAAGCAGTGCCAGCAAAACAGCAGGTGTTAAGTTGGCTGCTGAGGCAGCCTTTGTCCATGACACAGCATCAGTGGCCCTTCAGACCATCACTGATGAACCATCAACACCTTATCCATCAGTACCTCATTAAGAAGATTGTAGACCATGTTTATGTGGGTACGGAGACCATATTGAACTTGTCAAATTGTGTCACTCACAATGGGAATCAAGAGAGATGCATGGATTGCCCATCTCAGTGGATACTTAGGTGTGTGTAACTTTAAGGGAACTTTCAGTGGCCTACAAGGAAACCTGCTAAGAATATTACAGGCATCAACCTCATGTATGCTACACCATTTCCTTGAAATGATGCTGTAGCATTTGGTGGTGTATATTTTGTTCCCAAGAATCTCAAAGTATATCATAAAAAATATGTATCAGTTGTTTAGCAGCTCAGCCCATTTCTCAGAGGTACTGGGAGCTGTTAGTTGCACAAATATTGTCATCATGGACCCACCTTACCCATAGGATATAAATTACATCAGCATAATGAGCTCTCACTTCTTCAGATGCAGGGTAGTGGGTAATGCATAGAGCATCATGTATAATGATTTTCTGTGCCACCCGGTCAGTTCCTATAACTCACACATATGGCACATATCTGACCCATACCAATGGATTATATGGGGGACGTCTCACAGGGTCATCTACTTGATAGGAGCACATGTGAGTGGATACAGATTCCAGTACATACAGTTGCCATGCAAGCAGGGAGCAGGCCACATAAAATGATGTCAATGATGTGCGTGTTCCAGTTCATGCCGAATGTTGATTTGAGCCATGGATGATGACCCTCAACAGAATCTTCTATTTCACGGCAGAGATGGTGCACAGCACTGCTCTTGCAAAAACACAGAATGTGGTAAAACATATTTGTGGCCAACTAATGAGATGCTTCCACTGCCTTCATGCATTCAGAGGGGTATCGCAATATGTAAAGAGATCTGCAGCCAAATCTTTGTTGTGTGCCATGCTTCATAATACAGCATTGTGGACAAAGCTATATAAGCAGACAGATAGCCTAACAGGCTCCACCATAACTGTAGGAATAGTAGCAGAGGAGCAAGACTGATAGTCCAAGGATAAAGAGGCAAGAGAACTACCACATGTGAAGAAGAGGCCAGCATTATACATTGCACTACCGAAAAAGAGGCAGCATCTGGTCCACAACTATGATCTATGATACAGACTTCATAGAATATAGTAATACATATATTATCTCATACAGACTATGCAAAACAGTAAATAAACTGCCATACTGTGCATCAGCATTACCATACCCATGCAGGTTAGGAGGTATGCAGCTCACAGTTATCATAATTTACCCAGGTGGGGAAACACAGCAATAAACAATAACAACATTATCATATTGGTCAAGTTTATGGGAAGTAAAAGTGGCTGCCAGGCACTCTTGTAGCATGTTGTGAGGAGTCACAGATCAAATACTGGGTTGGAGTGGTGGAGCTATTGTGTTGTGAAAATTGGCAATGTGCAGTTTGGTAGCCTGCAGTCTTGATGATCCATATGATCTATGGTACAGATGGAGTAGAACTATGCCAGTGTCCACATTCTTCCTGATGGGGCATTCCATGCCAAGAGCCTAAGGATATACTGTGTCCACAGTTTGAGCAATGGCCACTAGTAGGCACAGTACTCTGTCTGCACACAGGAGATATTGAAGGTATAGAACTATGGGAGCAGCAGCATGGGGCCTGGTGAGGTATGCCATGTTTGGAGCCTGAAGAACAACAGTGGCCACATGTATGAGATTTGCCATATTTTGGAGTGGTGATCTCTGTGGTCAGATTCAACAATGATGCCATGAATGACCTCTGTCATCTGGGTATGCTCTGCTTGTGACCAGCCACCTCATATATGGACCCTCCCATGTCCATGGGCAGCAAGATTTACAAAGGCAGAATGGAGGATGATTACCATATATCTCATGGAAGCACCAGTAGAGGCATCATTACCCATCCATGAGTTGGGCAGCATTTTCTGTCCCTGTCCCTATACTGCTCATCACTGTGCTGGTACTGCACATTATCCTGCTGGCCATGCAGTTACTGTATGTCATCATATTTGCCACACAGTGCATGCTAAACATTGCCACAGTGCTATGGCTAGCAGTTGTGTGCTAGGGTCACTGACAAGCACACCTGTCGGTTAATGCCAAGCATTGCACTCAGGTGAGGGACAGACCAGAAGTCATGGTGGCATCAAATATTTTCATGTCTCTCAACTATGGAGGTGTAGGCACACATCAGAGGTAATGTGGATCAAACATGATATGCTGGCTGCTGTCTCTTGTTTATTTTATATGGGGCTCACAGTTGCACGATGGCTGCCAAGCACGGGTGAGGCTGGGAGTTTAGCCTATGCCTCCACAAGGGCCTTGTATATGTGGGATGTGTGTGATTCCTTCCATGTATGCTGCTGATACTGCCACTGTGTCATCAGACTTAACCCTTTGCATGATGCTATCATTGTCAGGCACATATTACCTGATGTAACAAACTATTTACTGTACCGTTGACACCGCCACCCATGGAAATTATGGCAGCATAAATACAAGATACTTGTGGGAGCACACAAACATAAATCTCTCCCCTTCTGGCAGCCATACTGTTACATGACAGAAGACATGAATAGCATATGGGCACATATGTACCTTGCTGGCAGGGTGCTTCAGTTGTAGCTGACAGGTACCTGGAGACCAGATATGCAGAAACCTTGTGGTGAATAAGTCATGCCACATATGCAGTACACTATACAATACAGGCATGTTATGGTTATTAGTGAACCGATGCATCCCTTACAGACACATATGTAGTTGTCATGAACCCAGCTCCCACATCCAAGCCACCTCCAGTTATGAGGGTTTGCTTACCCTCAACAGAAAGAGATATAAGGAACTTCTCCATTTTTGTGAGCCACTTCTCTGTTGGGGGTCCACATCTTGTGGAGCAGAAGTCCTTAGCAATGCTTCATGCTTTGTTCTTTACCTATAATATTATATTGCTTACTTTCAGCACTTGTTGCATAGACATATTGTGGCTTACCATAACAATAATGTCTTGCATCACTCCATGCCACATTTGGTCTACACAAGCATCATCTATGTTACTTTTACCCTGGATGCATACCATGAACATGAAGAGACAATAGAACCTCATTCTTCTGGATGGTGATCTATTCCGGCCATTGTGTCTCTCATGGATGCACAGCAAAACATGTACACCTTGGGTTTATGCATCAGTCAGTGTGTGTGCATGCATGGTCTTCTACAGGTGTTCTGTATGTACGTGAGTATGTATGCTTCTCATTCCCATTTAGCTGACAGGTAGTTGTTGTTGTATCTTTTGGCTTTTCCCTGTTAGGGGTCACCACAGCAGAACTCCGGTCCACTAATGATTGGCAGTAGATTTGTACGTATGTACCGAGTTGCCAGCTCTGAAGCACAACCTTCAACGAAGGTACGCCCATTCATGCATGTCTCCACACAGAAGATGCTTTAGCTGAGAATCGAACAGGACAACGTCTTACTGTGAGGCGAGAACGCTACAGCAGCACCGCCACCGCAGTGCCTGTTGTCATTCTTCTCCTTTTAGTGCACACACTACACAAAGTGCATGCTATCAGAATATTCTTTCTTATATCAGCTTTTTCACTTATAGTATTCGGCACCCCTTATTCTACACGGGATTATCATACCCTGTGTGACATGTCCATTTCAGGCTTTGTATAGTTGTCTATAACTGACAGTGTGCCTTCCACTGCTGGAAATGATAGAGTCATGCCAATGTGCTTTGTTCCCACACTGACACCCATAACTTCCTTTAAGTCCATATTGCTGCCATCAGAATGGATATTGAGTACACTGTGGGGGTGCATTACCAGACTTCCATATATGCCCATGTCAAAGCCCAAGGTAATATTCTGTAAATTCCAGATGTCACAGTTGCTCATCATAAAGTGTTCTCATGAAAAATCATACCAATACTTGATTATCATGCTAATAAGGCCCTCTTAACATGGTATGCTAATCAGAAATGTTGTTTATCCTTTGTTAACCAGTTAGTCCCACTAGATTAGTGGCCTCTTTTCAGCTGAGACACAAGGTGGTATTTTTAATACTAGGGGAAATTTGACCAGTTCATTGGGGAATCCCCCCACTCATCATTGTTGTGAGTGGGAGCCATTTTGGAGGTGCACTTCATATTTCTGTTCCAGGTGGGTCCAGAGGTAGCCTGGAGAAACAAGGAGGCAGATGGAGAGAGATAGACATGATGGAGTAGTGAAAGAAATGAAGGAGAAAATAAATATTGAGAATGGAGAATGTGTACAGGATTCTGAGGTAATGTTTCAAAGAAGCCTGTTTGATGGAGATGAGCCAGCAAATGATGGATTTAAAATTACAATCCTCCAGTCAGGAGGGTTGTGGGATGATTTACTTAAAGAAACGGTGGTGCAGAGTGATACAGAAAATGAAGGAGGTTGCAGAGACAATCCTGAAGAATAATGCTGAGATGGAACAGATAGCATATGCAGAGAAAGTTAAAAAAACGGCAAAAGTGGAATAGCAGAAAAGAAGGCAGAAGAAAATGAAAAACAGGTACGTGGTAAGGATTCAAAGTAAAACAAAAAGTAAAAAGTAAGACAAAGAAATGGACAGGTCGGAAGTGTGGGACAGTTTAATAACTTCTTTGGATGTAAAAGCACATGAGGTAAGATTATTTATTCTTATTAACAAAGAGAAATGTTGTGACATTATATTTGCAATTGTTTTTTCAATGTAAATTTTCTTGGTATATATGAAAAAAGAAAGATGGTAACCCATGGAGTTTTTATGTGATAAAAGCATTTAACAGGGAAACAAAAAAGATTCACGCACAGTTTTGAACAGAGGTAGCAAGACAGACTTTGAAAAGACATTTTAAAGCTTTATATAAAGAAGTACTGGACATTGCAAATGTTTATGACAAAATAGGTTTATAGACTGGTGCTTGGGGTTATAATATTGTATTAAAAATAGAAAGAGAAAAAAATTCTACATATACCAAGCATGATAAATGTGCAGGGGAATAGGGTTTATGTAAAATACTGGGGACAATCCAAAATTTTTTTTTGTGGAAAAGGACATTTGATAAGTAACTGTGACAAAAGAAAATGGTATATTTGTGGGTAAATGGGACAGGATAAAAAATGTGAATTTAAATGTTATAAATGTAACAAAATTGGATATTTATGGATGAATTGCAAAAATGAAAATTTCAGCAAGGAAAAAGAAAGAGAACAAAATGAACAAAGAGAAAACATTTTAGAAATAGTAGAAATAGAGGATAGATGAGAAAAAAATAATAAAGAAGATATAGAAGAAGGTTCTGAAATAAGTGACGAAGAAGACATAAACTGGGAGGTAGCAAAAGGAAAAAAAAGAATTCTATTGGCAAATGGGTAAACAACAGAAAAATAAAATTTAAAGGAATAAGTACAAAAGAAAAAAGAAAGGAAATGGATAAAAAATAATATCTACAGCTAATGACTGGGGCTTGGCATAAGGGTTAAGGTGCTTGAATCACAAGCACAAAGTACAGTGTTTGATTCTCACTTTTGGGAAGGAAATTAGTTAGGGTCTATATTACGTGATGGAATGGTCAAATATTCGAACACTTAATAGTCGACCCGTAATAATCAAACCACCACAATGTTGAATGGTTCAATGGAGATCTCTGTACAGTGCAGAAATGGAAGTTTCCCATTGTCTGCATTGTAGTTTGATCTCGGAGTTGGTATATTTAAGTAGCAGGGGTGTGGGGGGTGCAGGGGGGCTTGCCCCCCTGCATAGAGCATTTAAATGGCTTGTTTGGGTGGGTTTTTAATTTTTTCTTTTTTGTTCGACATTGTGGCGGTTCGATTATTACAGGTCGACTATTACGTGTTCAACTATTTGACCATTCGATCACGTAATATAGACCCATTAGTTAAGCTTACAATGGCCTGTTAAGAAAGCTAGCATAGTAATTAGCTATGAAGTTATGAAACCATGAATCTAAGGAAAAGGGAAAATGAAAATTTTAGAGTACTTTCTGTAAATAAGAATAGTATTAAGAATATAGTAAGAATAATAGAAATTTTGCCGTGGTATATTACATGTGCTGTAGATGTAATTATATTAGAAGACACAAAACTTTTATGAAATGAAAAAAAGATTACAAACAGAGAAACTATGGGGAGGAAAGATAATTTGGAATTTGGGAAATGAGAGATGTTCTGGAATAACAGTATTCTGTAGAAATACATTAAATATATTAGATGTAACTTTAGCAAAAATGGGAAGATTAACCAGTGTACATTTAAAATGGAACAAACAAGTACATAGAATTAGAAGATTATATGCTAATACTAACTATAAAGAAAGGGAAAGCTTATTTCATCAGATTTTAGACTATGAAGTGATAAATATGAATATATTACAGGCTTGAACAGGAACATTTAACTGTGATTTAAGAGGCAAATGTAAAAAGAAAGGAAATGGTATAAGAAAAATGTCAGAAGTTATAAGATATGATAAGTTAATATTTTGGGTCAAAAATTCATGAATTTACAAAAGGGGTATGAATAGAACTGAAATATAATATTTTAGTGTATCAGAAGGTTTAGTTAGAGGAGAAGAGGAGGTAGCTGAAACAGGATTTTCTGATCATCTTGCAATATGGCTACAGATAAAAGAAAACAAGGAATATATAAAAATAGGCAAAGAAATGAAATGAATAAATGAGAAAGCATGGCATTAAGAAGGAAAGAGATTAGTAATAGAGTTATGGAAATATATTACTATGAGAGCATTTTATAAAAATAGTCTGAATGGTGGATGATATTTAAGGAAAATATAAAAAATGTGTTTTTTACAGTGGCAATATGATGTGACAAATGTAGGGAAAGAAAAATATAAAAGAAAATATAACAATGCATTGAAAGATTTAGAACATAATGATAGAAAGTATTCTAACAAAGAAAAAGAATTATATGAAAACATCAAGAAAAATACAAGAATTCTTATATAAGCAAAGATATTGTTTGCAAGGAAAAAGAGAAGAAGTATTGAGTTACTTAAGCACATTAACAAAGGAAGAGGATAGTGTAGTGAGAGAAAAAATGTAAAAGGAGAAATAGAAAGAACTCAGGAAAAGATTATGAATAGTGTAGTACAATACATACAAGAAACTTTTAAAGACTAGAATAAGGTAGTGAAAAAACAATGAAATTAAAAAAAGTTAACAGAAAAAGAAAACAAAGAATCAGAAAAGTAGATTTCTTTAAATGAGCTAGATGAAGTATTAGGACATGTAAATATAGATTCAGTTGCAGGTTCAGATGGAATAGGGTATGAAATGTATAAAACTTTAAGGGATTGACTAAAATATATTTTTTAAAGATGTTCAATGAATGGTTAAATGAAGGTTTCATGTATAAAGAATTATGTAGTGGAATATTTAAATTCATATGGAAGAAGCAAGATTGAAGAGAATTAAAAAAGCTGGAGGCCAATAGTATTGAATAATAATGATAAGATCTTTATGAAAATAACCTAAAGGAGATTTGAAACTAAGATGGAAGATATTATGGGAGATAGCATATATAGTATAAAGGGGAAGGGTTGTCAAGAATTATTCATGATAGAGAAATTGTGGATGATATTATGAACAGAAAAGAAGAAGCAACAAATCATTACTGGAGATCTTAATAAGGCATTTGACACAATTGTACATGGAATCTTATGGGTAATAATGAAATAATATAAATGATAAAGTTAGGAAATTATGTATGTCAGGGTGTAGTAATAATAATATGAAAAGTAGTGTATGACAGGGATGTCCAGTGAGTTGTATTCTCTTTGCATTAGTTGTGAATGTGATAGTATGTGAAATAAATTACAAAATGAAAGTGGCTACGTATATAACACCTGAAGGGTTAAGAATTCCATCTATGTTAACATATGCAAATAACATAATAATTGCAGAAAACAAAATTTGGAAAAAAAGAAGGGGTCTATATTACGAGATCGAAAACCCGTTTCAGCAAACACCACAACACCGGCACATATAGCGCGAACTACGGTAATGGCAAATGTTCAAAACCTCGAAACACAAAATGTTGAAGTGTCATGGTTGGCCCGTCTGCGGTATAGCTCCGTAAGGTAAGTGTGCGATAGTTACAGACCCTAGGGTTAGGGTGTGGGTTAAGGTAAGTGCATAGATAGGTAATGTATGTAAGGTTTAGTGTAGGGTTAGAAGTAGGGTTTTGTTAAGTGTATGTGTGTGGATTATTTGTTTTGTTTGGGTATATGTCTGTAGGGTAAGTGTGCGATAGTTACGGACTTTAGGGTTGGGGTGCAGGTTAAGGTAAGTGCATAGATAGGTAATGTATGTAAAGTTTAGTGTAGGGTTAGCATTAGGGTTTGGTTAGTGTATGTATGTGTTTTATTTATTATGTTTGGGTATGTAGTATGTAGCACGCGGTGGTATTGGCCGACTATGACGATTCGAGATTTGAAATTTTGCGGTTTAGGGGGTTCTGTGTATTTGTGGTTCGGGCTATGTGTGTCGGTGTTGTGGTGTTCGCTGAAACGGGTTTTCTATTTCATAATATAGATCCAAAAGAAGCAATAATTTACACAAATGAGTGTATTGAGATGATAAGGATGGCTTTAAATAAAGAGAAAAGTAAAGGATTAGGTGATGAAGTAAAGGTTGGTAGTATTTATTTTGCAATGAGTGAAATGTCTGTGTTTAGGTATAAAATTTGGGATTAAAAAGTAAGCAGAATTCAATGGGGAAAAACAGTAGAAGAAATAAAGCAAACGTCTTCTGTGAATAACATAAATTATCATTCAGAAAAAAAGGCTTATTTGATAAATTCAGTACTGATGGGAAAAACAGCATACTTAAAGTGTATTTATGTTGCCAACAGCATTTGAAAAGGAATTATTGCAGATATATATTTTTTTAATTTATATGGGGTACTAGATTAAACACAGTAAAAAGAGAAGTTTTGTATGTAAATAAAGAAGGAGGTTTAGGGTTAAATAACCCAATGGTATATTCTGCTTCATTAAACTTGCACAAAGTGTTAAAGTAGGTAAATAAAAAAAAAGATGAGAGATTAGTAAAACTGTACAAGTTTGATAAATTTTGGGGTACGGTAAAACAAAAAAAGTAAAAGAGAAAACAAGTGTATATATGAAGAAATAAAATGTCACCAAAAATATTTTTGTGGAAAATAAAAATTGATGATATAGAATAGAAAAGTATAATATAAGAATGTAATGATAAAACATTGCTATGTAAAACCATGGGAAAATCTAACTGATGAAAATATTAAAGCTATAAAATAAGAAGCAAAGGGTGTAATCAGAAAGTAAGTAAGTCAAGATTATTTTGTGGAGACTAGTAGTAGATAAATTACCAGTAAAAGGAAATATGTTGTATAAAAAGAAAATTGATAGCATATGTTTACATTGTCAACAGGAAGAAACCATGGGACATGTGCTTTTGAAATGTAAAAGAGAAAGAAAGTTATGTGAAAAATTACATAAAGAAGATTTCTTTGAAGATGTAAAATAAGTGGATAAAATAAACATGGATATGATTAAATATGGATATTATAAGAATAGAAGTCAAGAATATGTTAAAAGGGTAGATAAAATTTATTTTATGTTTTATGGGTTATATGGAATGAAAGAATAAATTAAATTATGTTTAATGGTAAATGGATTTTAGCAACAATAGTAAGTAAAATCAGATGGTAGTTATGGAAAAAGGAGTGAACATCTATTAGGGATGAAAATTTAGCATGATTTTAAAGGAAATTTTGAATATGTGTAAACAGATTTGTATATTTATATATCTGTACATGTGTAAATATTTGCAAATATGTAAATATTTTGTAAATAACAGTTATTTTTATGCAGATAATGCTCCCATGCTCTTTTAATAGATGCTGTGGCTCTTTTACATCCACCTGATGTACCACTAACTCAAGCAGGTGGGATCGCCTGTTTAACTCTCAGGAATGCAGCACCCTCTTCTGCTACATTGTACTGTCAATGTTTCATCTATCTGGGGTGGTAGTAGAACCTACATCCTTCTGCACTAAAGCTGAGGGTGATACCTGTTATTCCTATGACACCGCTTATATATTTAGTGCATCTGTCACTGAATCATTACCATAGCACAATGCATTATCAATGCAAACCAGAGATAACACGCTCACCCCAGGGTTAGGGACACATGGACATTATGCTTGTGCATGGACACTTTGTTGCTCATAGTATAACTACACTACTCTGCATGTCATGTGACATCAAATTGATTGTGGATCTCTGGGCATGAGGTTATCATTTTGCTCCTCATGTGAACCCACGTGAGTGGATATGGCTTCCTGAAGTGATTGTGTCTGATGAAAAGCAAGGTTTTCCTTATTCTAGCTCCAGAGAGACACTGAGGAACATGCAATAACCTGTTATGATGGCCTATTGTACAAGGTGAACATCTGGCACCTTGCCAGGATAGTGAATGAAGCTGCTGGCATTGCCTGCTCTAGTCAGCATTGAAGGCATCAGTACAGCAAGCTGCATAGGCAGCGCACTGACCTAATGTGAGTGGAAAGAAGAGGTTAGGGAGAGATACAGAATTCTACTGTAAACCTTAGTTTATTTTTCTTCTTCTTCTTCTTCTTCTTTTGGCTTTTCCCGGTTAGGGGTCGCCACAGCGGGTCACCTGTCCGCTCATGATTGGCAGTGGAGTTTTACAGTGTCGAGTTGCCAGCCCGGCACCCAACCTTCCACAGAAGGCACACACACACACACACACACACACACACACACACACACACACACACACACACACACACACACACACACACACACACACACACACTCACACCTATGGCCAATTTAGAGTGTCCAATCCACCTGCAGCATGTATTTGGGATGTGGGAGGAAACCAGAGCACCCGGAGGAAACCCACACGACCACAGGGAGGACATGCAGACTCCGCACAGAAGGCACCCCAGCCGAGGATCGAACCGAAGAACCTCTTGCTGTGAGGTGACAATGCTAACCACTGCACCACAATAAGTCCACCAGTGAACTGAGGTTTTCCCACTACACTTTAGAGTGGCCAAGGAGCATTATAAAAACATGAAGAGATGTCACAGGAGGCAAGAGCACTTCTCCCAGCATCAGGGTGCATATGCCATGTGCACTAATGCATTGTACAGCTGCAGTTCTAGGTGTGAAATGTGCGAGTGCTAGCATGTTTTCTTTTTCCTTCCTTCTGCAGGTATAGATGTGGTTGTAGAATAGAAGGAGCAGCTGCCACCCTTACCTGTGTTGGTCAATCCTCTGGTGCTGGGTCACAGGTGTTTGCCATGTCCACCTCTCAGAAGGGGGCTGAGGTTCCCTACAGCCTAATCTGACCTAGAAGATCACTTCTTAGGAGAGGGCATTGGCTCTTTTTGTGATAGTGGCCAACAGGTGATCCTATGGTCTCCCAGCAGCAGTTTTAGATGTTGGTGTTGTCTGACATGTGCCAGTAGCTGGATGCCAGTCTCCTAGACATGGTACATCGACTGGAATGGCTGGTTGAGTTGCAGAACTAGCAGGAATTGATCATTGAACCACCAGAGGCAAAGGCTATACATGATATCAGCCACATATGCAACCGGTGTCTGCGAGGGTTAGCCTCTGGGCCACCCTGACATCCACCATACATACTCTCCTATCCTCATTCCAGGTGTTCCCCTATCTTATGTGTTATTTTCTGTACCTTGTTTGTTGCCTAAATTTTCCAGTCACCAAGTATCCACCCTCTGTCTTTCTATGGCCATACAATATTGTTCCCACCTGTGTCTGAATGTTATCTTTCTTAATCTGCCCTTACTACCTTGGCTTCTTCCTCTGTCCAAACCTATTTTAGCTTGGGATACAGCTTTGCAGCACAATCTAACTGTACAGTTATCCTAAATTCCATCAGAGCGAAACTGTGTGGCAGACAAGCTGAGCAGGACCAGGGCAGATCCTCACAAATGGAAACTAGATCAAGGGGCCTTCCAAGATTTGATCCATCTGTAAGGAGTTCTTCAGGTAGACCTCTTTGCATCCTCTCTGAACAGTCAACTGGCAAAATTCTGTTCCAGGACTCCATGCAAGAAGGCCTGGAAGGTGGATGCCTTTTCATTTCTTTGGGCTAGAATGTTCTTGTATGTCTTCCACCCTTTCCACTAATATCCAGTGTACTTCTGAAGATTCAGAAGGAATCCCCAAAATCATTGTGGTGAGTCCCTTCTGGGTCAAGAAACCATGGTTCTCCCTTCCTTCGGAAATGGCTAAGTACAATTACCTACCACAAGCTTCCTCACAGAATGGATCTATTCACACAAGAACTGGGATATTTGATAGACACCAACATCAATCATCTTCAACTGACTGCCTGGATGATAGGGTCTTAATTCATTTTAGGCACCTGTTTTCTAAACATGCAGTGGGTACTAATTGAGGTAAGAAAGCATGCTACTAGAAAATCAGGTTTAGTATCAGAATAAAATACGTTTACCTGTGAGATTCACATGTGCGATGTTATGCGTAATAATGAGGTCAGAATGTTGAAGTGCATGTAGTGAAACATTCGGATTCGCACTGTCAACATTCTTTTTGCAGTTCACTACTGCAAATCAAGTAACATGTTTATGTAGGGGGACAAGCTCCCCTGCACCCCCCCTGCAAATTATATATTCCAACTCTGAGATTGCACTACAGTGGGGAAAAGGGTAATTTCCCGATCCCCACTGTACCGTAATCTTTAGTCATAACATCAATCACATATATGTGAATGCACAATGGCATTTGCCACACTGAACACTCACAGTATTGCAGTTTGGCGATATGGGAATCAACCAAATGAGGTTCGAAATTCATGTTTTTGCCAAACATGCACTCGTCATTGTCATAGTAAACTGAAAATCATATATTGGCAAATCGAAAAAGGTTTTCTAGTTGGTGTCAACAACATAACCAGCCACTATTTGGGCATAGTTTTTCTCTGGTTTTACAGTATTTGTAGGAGTTACTATCCTATGGTCTTTCTTATTCCTTTGTCAAAGTTCATTTATTGGCTATTTCAGCATGTCTGTTCATAGAGCCTCTTCTTTCAAGGCAGTTTCAGCAAAATGTTCTTGAAAGGGGTTTTGCGTAAGAGGGCTCCAAGTAAACTGGTGGCACCTATTTGGAATCTAAATTTTGTATTACAGAAGCTAACATTTGCTCCATTTGAACTAGCTAATCTGTCTGAGTTTAGGTTCTTAACATGGAAAACAGTTTTACTGATTGCTCTGACCTCTGCAAGAAGGGTATCTGAGTTGCAAGCTCTTATAATAAGTCAACTCTACCTCATTTTACATTGAGACAGGATTTCATTGAGAACTAAGCCTTCTTTTATGCCTGAAGTGGTATCGGAGTTTATTTTAAGGTAAACTATCCATCTCATCCTTTTCTTTCCTGAACCTAAAAATGAGGGATAGTGGATACTCTATAGCTATATATAGCTCTATAGCTCTATAACTATCTTGAAAGAACTAAATCTTTCATATCTTCAGATCAATTCTTCATGTCTTGTGAAGGTAAGAAGGTACAACCTGTGTCAAAGCAGTATAATTTCAAATGGTTGTCTAAGGGTATTACCTTTTGTTATACTGACCATGAAAATCTATTCCAGGCAGGGACAAGGCCCTCTGTACCAGGGCCATGGCTTCATCTATGGCTGTTTGGAAATAGTTGGACTTAAGAAGTATTCTAAAAGATGCTACTTGGTATAAGCTTGATTCCTTTTCTAGGTCTATATCAAGTTTTGCAAGGACCATTCTCCAGGGGCTCTTGGACCCTTCTCCTTTCTCCTCCCAAATATAGGAAAGTATTGTAATTACCTATATAGCTAAGGCTACTGAAGCAGTGATCAATTTGAAGAACATAGTACAGTTGTATATGTTGAATTTACTGTAACAGTAGATGTTCAAATGTTCAAGGGTGCAGTAGCCGTTCCCATTCTCCACACCATTGTTTTTTGGTTTGTTTTTTATGCCAGGATGTGGACATTGATTTTTTTGTTATTCCTAGCACTGTCCTGTCAGGGCTCAGCCTCTATCTCTGTGCTGGTAGTAAAGCTCTGAAGGGCTTCTCTCCCAAACTTGTCTTTTAGTCAGCTCATCTTGAGCTACTTGACAATTTGGGTGCCTGGAAGGTGCCCTGAAGCTTTTGAAGCTGGCTGGCTTTTACATCTTTAGCAAGATATAACCCCTATAGCTAAGACTACTGCAGCAGTGATCATTTGGACATCTACTGTTGTGGTAAGTTCACCTTACACAACTGAACTTTCTTCTTTCCAAAGGTGTGTGAAAATGCTCTTTAAGAACTGCAACTGTCACATCTGAGCCAGAAGGATCAGACTGGGAAAAGTGTGCTGACACTGGCTTGTCAGTCATTTTATTTGTAACCGTGTATCTGTAGACACTCATTATAGTTCTGATTAACTGGCCTGTGTCTACTAAGTAACCTCACTCTGGACAGGTTATTGCATTTGATTAGACAATCCACCATTTAGGAAGTGCACGTAAATGAACCCTGTACTTTGAAACTTTCGTTCTGTGAAATTATGTTGGAAGCTACACAAATAATGTGATATGTTTTGCATTTTGGATGGTTGCAAGGTTTTGTGCCATTCTGGACTATGTTCTGTTCTCGTGTTCATCTGCTTCTGACAAGAAGATTCTTTAAATTTGGTGGTTGCTTTAATGACAGTAATAGGAGAGTTTAACAAATGTCTCTCAATTTGTTATTCTCAAAGAATATTGCTTGGAAGTCCCTTACATGTTTACACATGTTTAAACAGGAAATACATGATGTACTTCCTTTTCTAGGGCACAAGTGGATATTTTAAAAAAATATATCTAACATCACTAACTTATCTCCTGATGAAGGTCTCATGCCAACTTGAAAGCTGGAATAACTGCAAAACCTATGTTGATCAAATAAAAGATATTACATCAGTCATGTTTCAGTGTTTTTTCTGTAAGTGGACCGACATGGCATTTCTTTAATTTTTTCTTCCACTGATGGAGGTAATTTATGCAGGTGGCTGATTATTCTAAATCACTCAGCAGTGTAAATTGTCAGCCATATGCTTTTCCATTACAGAGCACATTGTTAAATAGCATTACCTGCTCCCCCAGATTGTTTCATTATCATCTACCATGGCCAGTGGGACTGTACTCAGTGCTGATGTCCCTGCTAATGGGAAAACACAACAGTAGGGCAGTCTCTGAATTTGGAAGAGTTACCACTGGTAATCCTTTTTGAACCCCGGTCCACATTCCTCAAAAAAACATCCTGAAACATTTCTCTTTTTGTCTCAAAGCTAGCTTATCATTCTGGTTTTACCATTCATAAATTAAAATTACCCAATTATATGCAGCAACTTGATTTGACAAATTACAAAAACATAGGTTCATAGGTGGTGACCAGGCCAATGGCCAAAGAGATCTTTTAAACCTAGCCAACCTTACCCCAAATTTCCCAAACTATTGCTGACGTGTCAATATCTCTAGGAATTTTATGGTTACAATATGGGCTTGTATACATCAAGCATTCACAGACTAGCCCTGCCTTTTTAGGACATAAGGCCAACTCAGGGGTCAATTTATAATTTCTCATCCATTGATCTAAGTTACATATGAAATGGGGAGTTAAGGTTGAGCTTTGCTTCACATGGATGGGAATCCTATTCCAGAGAAGGAGTAATCTTTGAGACATACTTTTCCCTCCAGCATCCTCTGTTTACGTCACAGATGAGGTTTAGGTCCTTAAAATGAGTATTTCTTCATGTGGGATCAGGGAATGCATTGTAGGCTGGTCACTGATTGCCACATGGTAGTCTTTAGGAGACTGAGTACAGGGATAGGGCTTGAGATGGTCTGCAAAGGACTTGTTGTTACTCCCCTGTATTTATTTTTGATGGATGGTGCAGTGGTGCAGTGGTAGCATTGTCGCTTCACAGCAAGAGGTTCTCTGGTTTGATTCTTGGCTGGGGTCCCTTCTGTGTGGAGTCTGTATGTCCTCTCTGTATTCATGTGGGTTTCCTCTGGGTGCACTGGTTTCCTCCCATGCTACAAAGACATGCATCTGGAACATTTCTCCCTGGGCCTTCGCTGAAAATTGGCTTCATTCCAAGTCGGACTTTCCCAGCTAACAAATGTTAAGTAAAATTAAAAATAAATTTATTTTGTGAGAAATCTCTGTCATCTCAGAAGCTGTTGCAAGTGCCTGGGCAACGGGTGCATTGTATTCAATGACTGGTCTGATGAGAGCCAAGTACAGCAGAACAATGTCCTCCTTGGACCTGGGTGCCATGCACTTACTTATAAGTTGTGCGACTTAGAATGAATGATTTTCTCATCCCAGAAGACATATGGTTGTCAAAGTTTAGGTTGCTATAAACATACATTCCCAGATCCCTGACTACTGGATCTACTTTTATGGCTGTTTTATCCATGTGATAATTTCCATGGGTGGCTGTCCTTTCAAAGGGTATTATTATACATTTGTTTACATTAAGATTTAGTCCATGGCTCTGGCACCAGTAGTTTGTCTGTGTCAGGCACTCTTGAAGGGTATTTGTGTCTTTAGGGAATTCAATGACCACACCTATTTTGCATTCTTGGTCTGCCAGAGGCTCTTGACATTTACCTTGACTTCAGAGAAGTAAATATCAAGAAGGAGAGGACACAGCACCAGTCCCTGTTGGACTTCACTTGGGGCTGTCCTCTTTGTGGAGGTAGATTCACCTATCATAACTTCTTGTGTCCTATCAGTGAGCCGGCTGGCTATCCATTGGGTAACATATTGGCTTATGCATAATTTTGTAAATTTATCTACAGTGGCAAAGTTGTTGTTGTGTCTTTCGGCTTTTCCCGGTTAGGGGTCACCACAGTGGAACTCCGGTCCGCTAATAATTGGCAGTAGATTTTTACATGCCGAGTTGCTGGCCCTGATGCACAACCTTCAATGAAGGTACGCCCATTCATGCATATCTCCACACAAAAGACGCTCTAACTGAGAATCGAACAGGACAACGTCTTACTGTGAGGCGACAATGCTACCACAGCACCACCACCACAGTACTAGTGGCAAAGTGATGTATTGTATTGACCATTTTGACCAAGTCGACCTAGGCAATGTGCGCTGTTTTGTCCTTGTCCTTGTTCATAGCTTTAATGAAGTTCACTAGGTTAAGAAGTCATGACCTGCTTTGGACAAAACTAAAATGGGTAGGGTCTAGTGTCTGCAGATTTCCTATGTCATTGTTTATCAGATCCATAATAATTCTTTTCATAGCCTTACACATGAGACTAGTCAGGTTTATGGGTCTGTAGTTCTCTAGGTCACCTTGTGTAGAAAGAGAACAATTGTAGTCCTCTATTCATTTGGTGTGAAATTTGTCTGGAGGGTATGGTTAAAGTGTGATTCTATTGGGCCTGACAAGTCATGTTTCATGGTATTCAAGAAGCATTCTGGGATATTATCAGGCCCATCAAAGCAGTGTTCTTAGCCTTAGATTGTGCATTGAGGACCTGTTCCCTTGTGATAGTTGGTGAAGAAATGGTGGGAGTTATTTCCTGGAGGGTGACTGGGTGATGATAGATAAATAAAACTGGCATCAAATTTACTTAATACAATTTTTATTAAATTTATTTAACAGATTTTCTGTATAATCTGTCTCTATATAAGTGGTTCCATTTACTTTTATTTTGGCACATTGTTGGGTGATGCCTTTAAGGTTGTGGACAAACCTGAAGAAAGTCTTATGGTTGTCCTTAGCTTGGAAGGCTATTTTTATCTCAAATTTGGCTTTGGTGGACTTGATTAGACCCCCAAGTTCTTTGTTCAGGTTTATGAGGGAGTTTTTAACTTGCTGGACAATGCCCTTCTTGTTTTGGACATTATTTTTTTTCTTTTGTTGTACAACCTATTTATACAGGCATTCTACCATCATGGCCCATTTATGGAGACTGTCCTATCTTTATTACAGGTAGGTACAGCTGCCTCTATCCAGCTGTTTACATGACTGTACATAGTTTCAGTGAACAATTCCACATAGCAGTCGAGTTCTCAGTGATGGGGGATGTAGCTTGGTAGGAGGTAGTTAGCCTTGGAATATTTTAAATAGCACATTTACTCCACTTATTTTCATTTTTTTTCTTTGTTTTCCAGTTTTCTTTTTGTTAATCACAACCTTTTTCTGTTTACTATTTCTTTCAATTTGCTTACATACTTTTCTTTTAAAACCCATTCTGTATGACTTGGCTTTAAGGAAAGTATACAGTTGAACATTCTAGTTGGTGTTTAGTGAGCTAAGACCAGGTGAGTCCATTTATATGACTAGTCTCCCACTAATGACTTTTAGACATTACTCAAAATTCTGAGGCTTCAGTGAAGAATATTAAGCAAGGAAATGCAGCATTCAAAGTCTTCTGCACAGCCTGTGTGCAGGGTTCAATCCCCAAGCAAGCATTTTATTGTCAGGTACCCTTTCACTTATGTAGGGTCTTCCCATAATAGTTCAATGAAAGTTGTCTCAGACAGAGGAACGTATATGTGGAGTCAACTAACTTTAAACATAAACCAGCATTTATAATATAATACCAAATATCTGGAGCTCGCATGGAAGTTTTGCACAAGCATTATCTTCTGTTTTCCAGTATCAACTGTACCTAGCAAAAAGGAAATGTTTCTAACGTTTTTCAAATCCTCCAAAGATTCCTACCATCAGGTCTGAGGTTAACAATGACTGAGAAGATGTAAATAATTTTATATATCCTAACAACACGAGTCACAGTCAAGCATTCACCATGATTATTCTTCTATATGCTATAAAATAATTTACATATCATGTGTTAATGTAGGCCTGTATCCTAGCAACCGCATGCTTTTTTAAGTGTATTGTAAAGCAGATGTTAAATATTTGTTTGCATATTTTTGAAGACCCAAGGATGACAGCTGCCATATGTACTTGGAGCTCTAAAGTCTGTTTTTTTTTTATTCTAAATATAAAATTAGTGCATAACTTGTATGAAATACCATATAGAAATCACTGAAGCTATACATCAGTCAATGCCTACAATTCAATTGCATCCTAGGCATGAACCTACCTAGTGGAAAGTATTTGTAAAAAGATGCAGGTATCCCTGAAAATGTTATTTTCCATATAGACAGGAAAATAAAACATATTTTAGCCTGAGAAAAGGCCTCTGTCTGAAAATTGTAACAAGACAGTGATAAGCTCATCTGAAGAAATGGCTGAGGACAGCATATTAAAAAATGACAAATGTATGATGCTTTGCACATTAAAAAAATGGAGGTTTAGTTTTTTATTTATAATTAATATTTTAATGCTAGCATTTCCACATGTTTTGATGGCATTTGAATGATTTTTTAGAGATCATGTAATTGTGACATCAATTACCACATGCAGGTACTGCAAGCACTCATTATTTTATTATTATTTTTTGTCTCCCCAGACCTGATCATCAGCTACCCTCCAGGGACCTCTCCTCATCCACTGGATCTACTGAGCTTAGCCTTCCCAGGATTAACTCCTACCCATATTCAGGGCCAGTGAGAAAGTTGAGGCATCCTGGAGTGACATCATACTGCTGATGAGGCACTGAGCTTAATTTCCCACCCCATGTACATACACACACACACACACACACACACACACACACACACACACACACACACACACACACACTCACAGATGGACGTACAATGGGCATACGGGCATATCATCCCTATCAAACCACAGCATATGACAGATTAACAGCTATTAAAATAACAGTCAGATAGTAGCTAGGTGCAGTTAAACAAGAAAAGATCATTTGGCAGTTTCAGCATTGCCAAGCAGTATGTAAATAAAATTAATTTTGCTTTGTTTGTGTGTATGTGTGTGTGAGCACTCCCCCACACACGCATACAAATATGGTGGCACAGAGGGTTTTGTGTGTGTGTGTGTGTGTGTGTGTGTGTGTGTGTGTGTGTGTGTGTGTGCGTGCACATGTCTGTGCATGTGCGTGCACGTACACATAAATATGGGGGCACAGAGGGCTGTGTGAATTCGCAGAGTGCTCACTTGAGCAGTTATCTAAACTGCACAGGCAAGTGACATTTGATATGTAAATTGGGTCTTATTGTGATTCAGTGCCAGAAACATTATGACGCTGAATGGTATAAACTCCAAACAATGCAAATTGCCTTAACGGAAAAGCAAGAGTTATAAACAATGCGACTTACCTTAACAGAAAAGCAAGAGTTATAAACAATGCGACTTACCTTAATGGAGAAGCATGAGTTATAAACAATGCGACTTACCTTAACGGAAAAGCAAGAGTTATAAACAATGCGACTTACCTTAACGGAAAAGCAAGAGTTATAAACAATGCGACTTACCTTAATGGAGAAGCATGAGTTATAAACAATGTGACTTACCTTAATGGAGAAGCATGAGTTATAAACAATGCGACTTACCTTAATGGAGAAGCATGAGTTATAAACAATGCGACTTACCTTAATGGAGAAGCATGCGTTATAAACAATGCGACTTACCTTAATGGAGAAGCATGAGTTATAAACAATGCGACTTACCTTAATGGAGAAGCATGAGTTATGCTGCTGTGTAGCAGGACTAGGAAATCTATCCTGAAAAACATTAAAACACTATTTGGTAAATCAAATACAGGCAGCAAACGTTAATGATACAAATTAATTTGGGGTAAATCCTGTCTGTTAAATCTGGTAAACGTCTTAGAAAGGATTACATAGGGTAGAGACATTGGCTATATAGTACTCATGGTGTATCTTGATCTGGTCAAAGCCTTCAACACTATTCCCCATGATGGCATCATATAGAAATTAAATGCTTTACAAAGCAATCCACCTGTGATAAGATGGAAAGCAAATTGGCTAAAAGACAAAACCCAAACAGTGCGAGTTTCAGGTGCCTTATCATAAATTATGAAAGTGATCATCATTGTCCCTCAGGCCTCAGTTCTAGGACCTTTCTTTTTCAGCATTTACATATTGGATCCACAAGAAGAGGGCCAATACCTCTGGCAAACAAAGTCTGCAGACATCTGTAAACTGGGGATTGTTGTTAATTTACCTTCTGACATCCAAACAGTCCAGAATGAACTCTCCCTGGTAAACTCTTAGTGTACTAAAAATTTGCTCAAACTAAATGTTAAAAAGTGGGGTATCTTTACTTTTAGTAGACAACCCTTCTCCTCAGCAAAATGCATAAACAACACACAACTACAAAACAAAATATAGTCAGGGACCTAGGAACTTGGGTTGATAGTTTGCTCTGTTTTGACCACAATGTGACTCAGTTGTTAGGAAACCCTTTTATTCAGCATTGCTAGTTGCCAAATAAATATTATTGAGGTCTAAAGAGGTTATTGGTTTCCTGTATCTAGCACTGCTGGAGTACAATGCCTCATTCTGGATATATCTCACTAAACCTATCAAATGATAAGAAAAACTCAAAGGTTCCTAATCAAAAATATCACAGGTCTAAAGCCCATAAGCTGTCAAGAGAGACTGGAAGCTCTATCCCTTTATTCAGTGTTTTATAGATTTTTGAGAGACGATCTCTGTCTCACTTATAGTGCCATTAGAGAGCCAGTTCTCCTGGAACTCCTGCATCCTCACAGGTCCATTGGTTCTACCAATACTAGAACTAGGGACCTAAATTTATTTATTTATTTATTTGCAGTTTGTTTTCCAGGATAGTCCATTGGGCTGCAAGGAGCCCATTTTCAATGGAGTCCTGGGGAGAAAAGCTCCAGAGAAATACAAATACATAGTACAGAAAGAGCACACATCCATAATATACACTTCAATTAAATATTAAATACATATTTTGTATAGTACAAACCCATATTGCACAATTCAAATAGATGTTACATAATACAGAAATAAAAAAAAGATTTTCATTAGGAACATTACATCAGGTTATTTTAGTAAGTAGTATTTTTTTTTAATTAGGAAATAACAATGAGGTAATTTTTTAGTCATTGGTCGAATATGTCCCAAGGGATGTAAAACTTTAGGAGGTAGTGACAGGCAACAAAGTTTGGAAAGCTAGGAAGAGAGTGTGGGAGAATTAGGTTGGATGAGAGCAAGAACATTTCCATTGTGGAGTAAGGTGCGAGTGCAGTGAGGTTTTAAACAAGGAGAGACTGCTGGTGGTGTGGATGGGAGAAGGAAGAGAGTTCCAGAGGCGTGCAAGAGAGAAGGACATCAATTGATTCCCAGCAGGATGTGTTAGTTCATGCAATTTAATTAGGTTTTGGGAATTGGATCCTAGGAGTCTATCTGGTTTATGCATTTCAAAGGCATTTGCTAGGGAGGGGCAGAGAAATGGGTTATGAATGGGTTTATGTGCTTGGATGAGCTGGGTATATATGAGGATGTTTGGTAATTCTAGCCAACTTAGTTGGTGAAGGGAATTAGAATGGTGAGAAGAGACTCTATGACCTGCCACAAATTTAGATATTTTGTTATAACAAGATGAGAGTTTTGTTTTTGAGCAAAGATTGTAGGCTGGTTAGGATAGATGCACCATATAAAAAGGATGGGATGAGGTTCATAGGTTCATAGGTAGGTACTAGGTTATTGGCCCTAGGGCCTATATAAGCATAACCAAAAAGGTACCCTGGCTTTCGCCACCCAAGAAAATTATTTTCCTGTGCTCCTGTCGAGCAGAGCCACAGAAGTGATTCCTGGGGTGAATTTCCTATTTCCCATCCAATCATCAAGATTTTTCTTGAAGAGTGCTAATGAACAGCTTTGTTTGCTATAGAAAGGTAGTTTGTTCCAGAGTATGGGAAGCCTCTGGGACAGGAATCTATCCCTCCAGCATGTTCTGTTTATTGTGGTGACAAGGTTTAGGTCCCTAGAGTGTGTAGCTCGCTGGGATTGGGATTTCTTTAAGTGGAGCATGTCCAACAGCTCTGGGTTTGACATAGCTTTGTATGTTAGGCAGAGATTGCCTCTAAGTAAGCGATATGCGACGGAGTAAAGCTGGAGTTTTTTCAGATGGTCTGCATAGGGCATCTGTTTGAGGCCTGTAATCCTATTTGTCAGGTATTTCTGTGGCCTTTCCAGTTGTTTTTGATGTCTTGTGAGGTACATACCAAAAGGGGCATTGTACTCAATAATGGGTCTAATGAGTGCCGAGTAGAGGGGAACAATGACCTCATTTTTCCTGGATGAGAAAACTTTTGATATGAGATGTGCCACGTAGAAGGATTTCCTGACTAATGTGGTGATGTGATTATCAAAGGAGAGACTGCTGTCCACCTGTGTCCCAAGGTCTCTTATCACATTTTCGGTGTTAAGTAGACTACCGTCTATGTGGCAGTTCATGGGTACAGAGTTTTTACCAAAGGCAATGACAATGCACTTTTTGGGATTGAGCTTGAGGCCATGGCTTTGACACCAGGCATCTGTCTCAGTGAGGCCCTTTTGTAGGATGTCCACATCATTAAGAGTTTCTGTTATGGCTTCTAGTTTGCAGTCATCTGCGAACTTCGTTGGACAAAGACCTTCTGTGTTAGCCTGTACTTCAGAGAAGTAGATACCAAACAGGAGAGGACCCAGGACTTAACCCTGTGGTACTCCACTTGTCACTGGTCTGAAGTCGGATTTGGAGTCTGCTTCTTTCACAGTGTGGGTTCCGTTAGTGAGCCAGTTGGCAACCCATCTTGTGACATAGGGATTTATACCTAGTTTAGTGAGTTTATCTATAATTCCAGAGTGGGGGATGGTGTCAAAAGCCTTGGCAAGATCTAGATAGGCTGTGTGAACCACCTTACCCTCGTCTACAGCTTTGGTGACTGCTTCAAAGAAGTCTATCAGGTTTAGGAGACATGATCTGCCTTTTACAAACACGAACTGGGTGGGGTCCAGAGTTTGGAGATTACCAATGTCATTGTTTATAAGTTCCATGATGATACATTCCATGGCCTTGCAGACCAGGCTCATCAGATTAATGGGGCGGTGGTTCCCGGGGTCTGTGGTGTCTCCCCCTTTGTGGAGTGGGATAACCGTTGCCATGAACCATGCAGTGGACACAAAGCCTGAGGTGAGGCTATGATTGAACATGGTACTTAGGTGGGGTGCCAGTTCATTCTGTAGTTCATGTAGAACACAGCCTGGGATGTTGTCACGTCCCATGGATGCTGTGTTCTTGGCTTTGGAAAGTGTGTTTTTTTACCTGTGCAGCCATGATTACAGGAACTTTGCATTCTTCCGGTATAGAGATAAGCCCTTTGGGGGTGAGAGGGGTGTAAGGTTAGCACTGAACCTATCTGCCAGGATGTTGGCAATATCTGTTGGTTCTGTATATTTAGTGCCATTGTTCTGTAACTGAGAGCAGATCTGAGTGTTGCCATTGAGATTCTTGACATAGCTATAAAATGCTTTGTGGTTGTCCTTAGAATCAGTGGCGATTTTGTTTTTGTAACTAGCTTTGTAGATTTTATGAGGGATCTCAGTTTCTTACTGAAGCTGACCAGGGAGTTCCTCCAATCATGGGATTTTACTCTTTTTTGCAACAATTTATTTCTTCTGTTGCAGAGCTTGTTTATGGCAGGGGACCACCAGTTTGGCTTCCTTTTTTTTGAGAATAGCATCTTGGTTCTGTTAGGAATAGCACGATCCATGCACTTTTGTAGGATTCAGCTGTCGTATCTCTACTGTCCATCTGCATGGGTGTTGTGAAGTTTGCCACTTCTGTCTTAAGAAGCATGAAGTTGGCTTTGGAGAAATTTTTTATGGTGGTTTCCCTAAAGGGTGTGGGGGCAGGACGTGGATGTCTAGGGTGATTAGCTTGTGGTCGGATCTGACCAACAAGGAATTGACCTCTGGTGTGGAACACCAGTTGCCTATGTTGGTAATGACCAGATCTAGGATATTGCTGCCCCTGGTGGGGGTGTGGATAAACTTGATCCAAGGCGTTGGAATTTATGAATTCCAGAAAACGTTGAGTAAAAGAGTTGGTACATGAGTAGTTTCCCCAGTTAATGGTGGGGTAGTTGAAATTGCCCATTATTAGGGTGTTGGATTGTACCCTAATATTTTCCAGTGTAGGTGGTGGGGGATCTATGGCAAGCTACAATTTGGATTGCAGTCTTGCCCAGAATTAGTTGCACTTGGATAATCTCGGATGCATTATGCTGAGCAACTAGCCTGGAGGTGTGGATATCCTTAATGAATATGGACATGCCTCTGCCTTTAGTGTTTTGATCCAGTGTATTAGCTAATGTAATCCTGGTGGTGGGAGAGATAAAGTGACTGTGTAAAGCATACCTAATTTTTTATGTTTTTTTTTGATATTTGCTTGTAGATGCTTATCAAATTTTAGTTGATTGCCAATGATAATTCCTAGTAATTTTGTGTCAGAGACTAGTTCTAGGGGGGTATTATTATTGCTGGTAATTATGAAGGATTGTTTGTCTAGGGAAGAGGTTTTGGGTGCATTGAATAACATAAGTTTTATTTTGGTTGCATTAAGGGCTAGATGGTTGTCAAGCATCCACTCTTCAGTGGAAGAGAAGGTGGCTTGTGCTAGATTGTTAAGAGTCGTGATGGAAGGGGAGGGACAGATTATAGTAGAATCTTTGGCATATTGGATGAGACTGGAGTAAGGAATGGCTTGGAAGAAATCATTTATGACTATGTTGAATAGCGGGGGGCCTAAAATGGAACCCTGGGGGACACATGTGGATGTATTAAGGAAGGGTGAGGTAGCTTTTTTCCGTTTAACTGCTTGTTGCCTGTTTGTGAGATAGCTTGAGAACCACTGGGTAGAGGAAGGGGATAGGTTAAGTTTAGAGAATTTGGTAAGAAGGAGGTTGTGGGAAATAGTGTCAAATGCCTTAGAGAGGTCAAGGAAAAGAGTGGATACAAAGTGGCCAGAGTCATGAGGTTTGTTGATTGTTTCTAGGAAGGAGAGGAGGGCAGTGGAGGTACTATGACCTGGTCTAAAGTCATGTTGTGTGGGGGTAAGAAGCTGATTATTGATGAGGTAGGGTAAGAGTTGTTGGTGTACACACTTTTCAAGTAGCTTAGAAATAGGGGATAGGATGGTGATAGGGCGAAAGTTTGGGATGTCATTATTATTGCCACCTTTATAGAGAGGAATAATAAAGGCCTTCTTCGAGAACTGGGGGACCTGGCTTTCTGAGATAGTATGCTGATAGGGAGAGCAATGACTTCTGTCGCTACTTTTAGGAAGTAGGAGGGAATTTCATCAGGGGCATTGGAACCAGGTTTTTAATTTTAGGAGAGGTTTTTTTATGGTGGATATAGAGATGGGATTGATAGAGAAAGGTGGAGGTTGGGGGCAAGGGATGCTAGGGGAGGAAGGGATGGGAGCACACTGAGGAGGGGTTGTAGAGGTGTTGGTGAAGGATGATGTTAGCTTGCTTATGGACTCTGAAGAAAGAGTTAAATTGGGTGGCCAAGTCCATGTCAGAGGCATCTGGGTTGGGGCAAAGGTTTTCTTTTTTCCCGGGTTGAGGAGAGCTGATTCCTTTCCAAAATAGTTTGGGATTGGTGGTGTAGTTGGTTTGGAGGGTAGAGAAATAGGCTTTGTGGTCTAAGGTAATCATTTTTTTTACTTTATTTTGTAGTGTTTTATATTCGTTTAGGGTGATAGTAGTTTTATTTATAAGGTAACGTGCCAAGGCTTTGTCATGGAGTCGCATAGTTGCTAAGGTGTTTTGGTTAACCAGGGTACAAGGTTACTTTTTATACATTTTGTTTTTAGAGCAGCAAAGGAGTTGAGCAGGTTTGTGAAAGCAGAGTTAAAGTAGGACAGAGCATTGTCTAGAGAAAGAGTTTTTAATGGGTTCCAGTTTGTGCTTTTTAGTGCATCTGAGAAGGTTTCAGCATTTAAGTTCTTTAGGCATTGAGTGGAAATATAGGTGTGAGTTAGTTGTATAGAAGAGGGGAGACAGTGGGAAAATGGTCAGCTAGTGGGTCTGGGAGAATACCACTATCAGAGATATAGTGAGGATGGGATGCTAGAATCCAGTCTATTGTGGTTCCAGTGATGGAGTTCTTGGAAGGCCTGGTAGTGGAATTGATTAGTTGTGTAAAGTTACATAAGTTAATATTGAGTGAGTTAGTGGGAGATTGGATTGTGGCCCAGTTTACGTTCATGTCCCCCAGGATTATGGTTTCATGAGTAATGTTGGTGGAGACCCAGGAGAGAATATCTTCAAGGGATGAGATATTGTCACCGGGGGGAATATAGAGGGAGAGAACAAATATGAGTTTATGCTTGTTTAGGTGAAGTAGGGCTGGTATTATTTCTGCCTTGCCAAATTTGGGAAAGGGTTTGGCATAGGGGGTGACTAAGAGGTATGCCAAGTAAAGGAGTGCTACACCACCTCCCTTTTTTGTGTTGTCATTCCTTAACATGTGGTAGTTGGGAGGAGTTATTTCAGAATCTTGTCTGTGGGCTTAAGGCAGGTTTCTGAGATGGAGAGAATATTGGGCTGGTTATGTAGAAGCCAGGCATGAAGGTTTGGAATTTTGTTACATAGGCTATGAGCATTTAGAGCTAAGAAGTGGAGGGGTCTGCCTGTTGCTTGGGGGATTGAATACAGTGTGGTAGAGGGGCCTGGGTTTGGGTGCATGTCCCCAGACAGACGGATAGAGATAAGATGATGGATGAGTTATTTGGTTTGTTTGGAGTGTAGTATACAGGTAGAGAGGTTTGTGGACATTAGACTAGTGTAGTTGGAAGCAGTGTTTTTAGAGTTACGTAGGAGTCTATAGGGGAAGAGCATGCTAGTGTTGAGGGGTTGAGACTGGGAGATATATGAGCAACAGTAGATGTGTACTTTCCAGGGGATGGGGTAGTGGTGGTGTGAAATGGGGGGGGGGTTGCATTAGTAGGTTGGGTGATATAATTTAGGTAAGTTAAGGTAATTAGAAGTATTATTTGAGTAAGTAGGGATAGAGATTTGAGGATCATGATGTTGGTTATTAGAGTAGAAGTAGGGGGTGAGTTAAGTTCACCAACATATAGTAAAACTTGGTGGAGGGACAGGTTTGTAATCTAGCACCTCCCAAACTTCTGGAATAGTCTCCCCGCCCCTGTATGTTAAGCAGTGTGACTCACTATCTTCCTTTAAACATAGCTTAGATGACTGGATGGGTGACCACAGATTTACTCCATGATTGTTTGGTATGACCCTAGTGGAGAGAAGCGGTACAGCCTAAGGGAGGGTACTGGCAAGGACAGACTGGACAGAAGACTAAATTGTAATGGCAAAGCTAGGAACCTACGAATCTATAATATCATTGTTTTTAGGGCTTTAAATGTAAAACAACAATGTGAGAAGCATCATAATAACAGCGTCAGCTGGCAGCCAAAAATGCTTAACCTACATAGCCAGAGATCGCAACAAGCGTAAAATGCTGAGTTTCCTAGTTTGCCCACTTTCTTAACATTTGAATATGCTGTGGTTAGTATTTAAAATAATTCTAGAACTAGTCTAAACAAGTTTGAAATAATGAAAAGTTACTGCCCTGTAGTTCGCCAATTCCTATTTTTCTGATGAAAAGATTTGTAATATATATTTGGAAAGTACATGCCCTATTATACTCTAGTTGATACAGGCAAATTATGACATTACAATATTATCCATTTGCTGTATTTACAACAGCCCAGAACAAAATAAATGCATCAGTTGCTGTACATTTGAGTTTAATGCAGCAGTATGAGACTGCCTTCCATATACTTTGAACATAATCATATGACAGGCCTTGTCATCAAAAATACAATAAAAATAAGTCTACATTTTTGAAAAACAAATCTGGTTTTTATTATCCATAATATTTCTGTGTCATTTATAAAATATCTACCATTGCATCATCTCAAGGAGTGCCTCTTGAAATTCTGGGAGTCAAATTACTGTCCTCTGAGTAGTCGTTCAACTCCAAGGTACACCTATCCTAGAGTTAGTTTTTATAAGTACCAGGTGTGTGGGGCATGTTTTTTTAATTGCAGTTTATTTTTATTTTAGGTTTTTAAAGCCTGCAGTTTTGAGTCTTACACTTCTGGTAAGAATCCATTTAGAGAATGTAGCCACTGAGAAAAGTAAGCAGATAAACATCTATAAATCATCAACATATACACTACAGATTTATGAGTCTTCAAAACAATTACACTGTCACAGGATGTCAGCTCTGTGCATGAGAAATGAAGGGACTGATTGAAGGAGGAGGGGAGTGAGGGATTGGTACCAGGTGGTCCATTCTCTTGGGAAAGAGGCAGCCTTGCTTACTGTATTGGAGACATCTGCAGGAGTACAGAGACATTGCCTTCTGCGGCGAGCCTAGTGAGACTACACTGCAGCAGTGGCATGTGTGGTAGCATGCATTCGTCCTCTATGAACAGAACTGTAGCACTCATAATCCACCATTGGGGGGTAGTTAGGTAGGGGGAAACCAAATCTCTAATATGCAAATTATTGCTCCACTCCTGGCATACTCAGAGCTTACTTGGTGGGGAATGGATGAGCCATAGAGGATAACACTACTGGGGAACACATAGGTTACTTGAGTGGATGGAATGATAGGGTGAGATGGTCCACAGGAAAAACTGGAAACCCTGACTGCAGCTCAAATAATCCAGACTGAACTAATGGCATGGATGCTGGAGAAGATTATTTTTGGGAGGGGAGGATGAAGAAGACTATGCTTGCATTTCTCTCCCAGGGAGAGAGGTGTGGAAAACTCATTTGTTGCTTCTGTCATGATCATGGTGAAGGCTGGGATTGGTAGCAACTGATAAAGTGGGCTAGGCCACTGAGGGATACAGCACCATGTGGATAGGACGATCCACTTCCACATATTCGTATGCACACTTATCCATCAGTAGTGCTCAGCATGCTGGGGCAGTAAGGTATATACTACAAAATTCCCTCTGCAGTGTAAATAACACTTCAGGCAGATCTTTTCCTCTATGCCTTCCACCTTGTGATCCATTTACTCCTTTCCTGTTGTATCAATAAGATGCAGGAGAGACCTGGAGAACTAATAGAAGCCTAAGCAGCAGATGACCAGCTGTTATGAGGTGGCAAAAAGTGATGCAAATACAAGACTGTCCCAGTTTCAGTTCAGTACATATGATACCACTAAAAGCCATTCACATTCAATTGACATCATTTGTCCCAGCTGCTTAGATGAACATTTGACTTCTATAAGACAATTTAAGTTTAGTTAACTTTGATATCACTGTGCTATACTCAATACAATTGTTTAAGTTATCTTTTCAGAAGTGGTCTCTGACTTTTCCTTGTTTTTGTATTTCTTGTATTTTCATAGGTCTAACTTACATTTACATTCTGTTAGCTCTGTAAAGAAGAAAGTCAAGTTTTTTTGAAAGAGGAAAGGCTAGTGGTGTGTCTAACACTGGAAGGGAGGATATTTCAAGAATGACCAACTTAAGTTCTGTCATATAATTTGACACTTTTCGTTGGTTTGATGAGGTTCTGCTTTCCTGATCTTAGAGGTCTAGAGGGTAAATAATTCTAAAAATTATAAGCTGGTGAGAATAGTTTAGGTACAGGAAGTTAAAGACATGGTTTCTCACATAGTTTAGTCTGTGCTTCAAAGATGAGCACATCAAGCTTTCTGTGTTGTCTGAAATGATTGTATGCACTGGCTGCACAGAAAGAAGCTTAGACGCTGGGACTGGCTGATGCTATCTTTGCGTCACATTTTATGTATGTGCGTGTGGGGGGCTTTATTTTCTGTTATAGGGAGTGCTCCTTACATTTTACTTGTCATTTCCTTTGCACTCTATTAGCTGGTCATATTTCTTTAAGCAATGCTCATTTTACAACAGACAAATTGATTGTTGTATCAAATCAGTATATGTAGTCCTGAATGACATTTACTGTTTTGTATTATAGTAAATAAAATAAAACAGTGTAAGAAACTTCTCTGTGTGGAAGTTTTTCAATTCCTGTATGTCTAGCTTCTTCTTCTTTCGGCTAGCTAATCACTATATATTAAAATGCAGAAAAATCAAAAAATGGTAGTCGAAGTAGTGAACTTAAAACATCCTAAATCAAAAAATAAAAACTTATTTTGAAATATTAATATTTTACAGCATTATTAACTCTATTAAGTATTCAGAATTAATCCAAGCGGGGTAGACAGTCTTATTTCCTGTTGGAAATCTTTTATTAAGCACACAGACAAATGATCCATAAAAACAAATAATATACAGAATGATAGTTCGATCCCAAACTTTCTGACTTTATACCTGTTATCAGGTATGGGAATGGTTTATTAAGTTGCAAAACAGTATATTGGTATACATGTTAACAAATTCAACTCCGTCCCCCCATCATTATCAGTGTGCTATTCAAACTGGTACTGCCCTACTTACTGAATATCCTAATAATTTAAAGATTATGCATTTTAAATAAAATGAATAATGGTATGGTACTTCTTATTAAACAGAGTATTATTAAACCAAGTCTGTGAATTTATCAAATGCATTATAATACATGGCTGGAAATATTTAAATATTAGACATTTTGGCAATCAAAACAATTATATTTTAGCATCCAGAAAAATCTATTCCCAAATAGATTGTTTTGGACAATGTATTTTTTCTGGATGCCAGAATATAATTAAAGATTAAAGAGGGAGACATTAGGGAAGAAGTAGGTTTATAAAATGTGGACAAACAAATAGGGAAGACTGACTCTCTCTATAGATAGGCAGATAGTGAGGAGAAGAAGGAAAGAACTCCAAGATGGTAGCGTCAGAAAGAAGATGAGCAAGTTGTTTGCAGTGGTCCTTATTGAAGTTTCAAAGATTGGAACTGTGATCCTCAGAAAAACTGACACAGTAACTGCAGATGTGGAATATATCTACTAAGTCAAAGGTTCTAGTACCCTGGAGTATTGCTGTAAATCAAGGCACAGTGATTTCAGAATAAGTATAAATAATAGAGGAGGGGGTACATCCCACCATATGAGGTGTGACAGCAACGTAAAGCTACTTGCAAAAATGTTTTAATGACATTTCAGAGAATTTTACACTTGCTGCATTTATTTTGCAGTCAGACTGTTCTCTGTAGTTGTGGGACACACAATTGCAGGTCTGACACATATGACAGGGGGTTGGTTTTGTGGGGATTTAGTTGGAAGGGGAAGATAGTAAGAGAGTGCATGGTGAAGATGCAGGGTCATTTTGAAAATGGGTAGGGACTGAGACAACAGCTTTAGGACACCCCAGAATATGCATCAAGGTGGGATAATGTAGAGGGAGACATAAAAAAGGAGGTTATTTAAGAGAGAGAGAGAGAGGTATGTGTTAGTAGGGGGATGGGATGATGACAATGAGGAAGGAACTTTTACAGAATTGAGCAAGTAGCTTTAGTTTGAGCAGCCAAGGTAAGAAGATGAATGGTCAGCAAATTCATGCCGGAAATAGAAGAGAAGAAGTGGGAGCTGTGCATGGAGGAAGGGAAGTCAATGGAGTAATGACAGGAATGGGTTCTGTGGGGCAGATGACAGTTGGAAAGATATGTATGCATTTGAGAGCTAGAAAGGGGATGGAAGTAGGGACACATCTGGTGTTGAGTTGGCAAGGGAGCATCTGGGGTGGGGGACAGGTAGAATGAAATGGGAAAGTTATATAAATATTCAGGAGATGTAAAGTGATATGGACACTAGGACCTGGCCTGCATAGATAGCAACATAAGTGTTGAAGGTGTTGGATGGAGAGGAAGATCAGATATGATATTGTTCCAAGCCAATATTAAATGCAACTGCATTTCATTATTATCATACCAAGGAGTTTCAAGAACTTGTATATCTGTATGTTTATGTCTATGTCTATATCTATCTTACTGTTTATCAGTCCATTTATCTATATATTTTAGACAGTTTTACAAATTCCGTTAGCTTCCCTTTTGATTTTCTCCCGACTATTTCATTAACATGGTGTTTAATAAATTATCTTTGTGGAAGCTTCTAAAAATCTACCAGCCATTTTATCAGAATTTAAAAGAGAAACAGTCTTCACATTGTTTCATTACTCCCTGATTTCTTAAGCTGGAAGATCTGCTCTCTGTTTAGTACTTGTTACCCAACTGTTTTTTTTTTCTATTTTGGGATCTTGACCCTCTTACCTGGTGGTTAGTTTTTTTTTCCAGTGGCGCCTGTCCCTTCCCATTTATTTTGGGCTTGTAGCTGTCAGCAGATATTTGGTGTCATCATAAGACTCCACCCCTCTTTTTATTATCTTTTAGTCTGAGTTATTCCTTTGATCTAAACCCCAGTGCTTGCTAACCCATGTATTCTGTTTGATCTTTTGTTGATATTTATATTGCTTTTGTCCTCCCCTTTTTGGTGCCCTAACACCTTGGACTTTCCTTTTATGTCTTCCTAGGTTTTTCCACTCACTCTGTTAAATCCAAACTGGAACATTGATCTATACCTCTCCAAAACTGTCCTTTCCAGTACTGGTTCTCCTCATTTCATATTTCCTCATTCATCCTTGCTAATTGTTTTTGATCCCTTTGCTCTCCCCTCAGATGCATGCCCATCACCACCTGAATGAGCCTGTAAGACAGGAATACAGACACATGCACATACAGCACACAAGCGCGCACACAGACATGCGTGCACACACACATGCACACACACACACACACACACACACACATATATATATATATATATATATATATATATATATATATATATATATATATATATATATATATATATATACATGCGGGTCTATATTAAATCAGCAAACTCTTAAAAAAGAGAAAGCTGATTGATTGACCCTAGTTCACCGAACGTTGAAAATCCAGAATGCTCGGAACAGCGATTTTTTTTCCCAGGGAAAAAAATCGCTGTTCCACAAAAAATAAATAAAATAAAAACAACTTAAAACAGTATTTAATGTGGAGGGCTTCGCCACCCACACCACTCGATGTGGGGGGCTGTGCCCCCCACATCCCCCTACTTAAATATACCAACTCCAAGATCGCACCACAGTGGAGGAAATGGCAAACTCCTGAAACTGGCCCAGGGATTTTTTTTCTCTGAGAAAAAAATCGCTGTTCTGGGTGTTCGGGATTTTCAGCGTTTGCTCAAATTGGGTCGATTAATCAGCGTTCACTTTTTTAAGCGTTCGCTGATTCAATATAGACCCATATACGCACACACAGCACACACGCATACACACACACACACACACACACACACACACACACACACACACACACACACACACACACACACACACACACAAACGCAGACATCACATGCACATCCTTCTTCCATACTAGTCAAAGCCTAACTTTCACTATGCCTCTGCCCATTTTATGTTTGAGAATTCTTTATGTTTACTTTATTTTAGTTATCTTCTTAACATCTTTTTTGATACATTACCTTCACTGTCTGCCAGTCATTGACCCTCTTCTTGCCAACTGGCTTAATCATGTCCTGTTACTGGAATGAGGGTTGATTGGGAGTGGCGATCATTAAGACAACTAGCAGTGATGCTTTGTATCCCCCCACACACACTTGGTCAGTGTTAGGGAAGGATGTGTGCAATGAGTTGATGTCTAAAGACTTTCCCCCTTCCTTCTGCAAAGAATATTTCTTTCTAGCAGTCCCACCCACCAACACCAAAGCATACAAGAAGGCCGCTCCAGTCTGCTCCATGAAAATTGCTTATATTATATGTGCCGCTAAGTACATGTAACTCTTCCCACATACCAAGGAGAGGTGTGTGGGCCATGTCCTTTTAATCCTCTCTCTCCCTGCCTGGCTCATCCAGTGATGGGGGACCCATAATCAAACCCCAGTCACCTTGATCACAGTCAGGAAACCATGCCCCTGAATCACAGAGCTGGGTTATATAATGTGAGTGAATTTAATCTTATCTGCTCTTTAAAGTCTAAAATGTGTAGCACCATTCTTCTGTGTTATGTAGGAAAGCAAGGTTACACTATATGGGATTTCAGTGAGCAATGGATAAAAAGTACTCTTGTTGTTATGAAGCTACTGTGCTGGACTGAAAAACTATCAAATATCCAAATAACCTTTGTCTGAAACATGGACAAAGGCTTGTTAACAGGATTAGCTTTCACCCATCTTTTCAAAGTCTTTGACCAGGAGGTTCTATTTAATTACTTGATCTCAATGGGAATTAGTCAGGATGCCCTACCATGGCTCAGGAGTTTCCTCTCCCACAGAAAATTGCTGTCACAGTTTACTATACCACCTCTGCCTCAGTCCCCCTTTTGCTCCACTGTTTGTCTCATTGTTTGTGAATACGTTACCAGTAGATCTCCCCAAAAAAAACAAATTATACTGTCTGTAGATGACATGGTCATCTATAGAACATCACCTCCCCATCTAATATTAGAACACATACAGAACAATCTCTCCCAACTAGCCATATAGTTCCCAATAACAAACTCATACATAATGGCAAAAACGAAGCAATGATCTTTGGCACAAGGGAAACACTTGGTTCAATTTATGGAAATGTAGACATCTCACAGAGCAATGATCACATCCTTGAAAAAACTCCACATTTCAAGTACTTTGGAGTTTGACTCAAACAAAGCTTCAACTTCCAGCACCATGTTCAAATTACAAAAGCTAAAAATTAATTTATTGTTCTTCCATTTAAGGAAAATATCCCAATTCCTGACTCCATAGAATGGAACAGCTGCAGAAAAAGCCATTCTCATAGTACAGTTTGAGTACAACCTCCCATATGAAGCCAGTGCATCCAAAATATGCTCTCAGTCTCACTAAAGTACAGGCAACCACCTTTACATATTTATCAGAATGTAAACTTGTAACTAGTTGGGTACCACAGGGATCAGTGCTGGGCCCTCTCCTGTTTGATATTTATTTTGCAGACATCCAAGCCAATATTCCTGAATTGTGGTTGACAATGTTTGCTGATAACTGCAAGCTGGGCATGGTTTTCCACTCATCCAGTGATACTAAACTTCAAAATGGGCTGGAATATGTACATACCTGGTGTACTGAGAATGGTCTCAAGTTAAATGCAAAAATAAGTGCAGCACAGTAAGCATATTGCTCAGCTGGAAAGGCCCCAATGATTTTTAACACAAAAAAATTGGAGGAAATGAGTCACTAAACTATCCTTATAGATTAGCTCTACTTATAGTCAGTAGCCTACAACATACTGTGAGGTGACCCATGTCTCACTTTTTGATTCATGAAAGACCCCCCTCCTTTTCTTCATAAATCCATTGCCTGTACAAATAGTATATAAAATAAACAAGACTCACTGGAGGGATAAGTCCCTAACTTAATGGATTCCCTGCCAATGGAATAAGTTATCACTACCGGTCAAACAAAGTATTACTTTGTTTACCTTTACAGCTAGTCTTGATGATTGACTGGATAGGCATAGATGTACCCCAGGTTTATGAAGTATGGCCCTACTTGATTAGGAAGGTGGTCATTATTAAGTACTCATAATGTGTAGCAAGAACTTTTAAGTGTGTTTGCATAAATATGTATATGGCTAGGCCTCTTATAGACCCTCATGGTCCTACATCCTTAAAAAGTTAAATGACTACCTATTCAGTAATGATCCACTCTGCTAGTAGCCTCTTTCACATGAAAGCTACTAAACTTTGAAACCTTTTTCTTCTTTGAAAGTTGACTAACTGTGAGGCCCACCCACTACAATCTGTGTTCACAGTCTAATCACAGTGCCTCCCTGCTTCTCCGTAGGTGCAGGCTTCACTAATCTCAGTCCCCATATCAGGGATTCCCTACTTACAACAATTTGATTAATAGCTACTTTCTTAGAATACCAAAAAAAACAAAAAACAAAACAAAAAAAAAATTTAAACAAAGCAGCTATCTAGAAATGCTTCCATGCAGAAGCCATAACCTTAGTCTATTTATATTTATTTACTGGGGTAGTTCACTGATTAATACTGACCAATTTCTGGCTCAGCATAGGAGAACTACAAAACATTTCACAAACAAAAAAAAATGCAGAAATGTAAGCAAAAGCAGTAATTCAGACTAGTTACACAGAAAAAATATATAGAAACCTTCTAGTGAACAAGCAGAGTGTAATGTACAATACATGCATTAGTGTAAAGTGGGTCACCCTTATGTAAATCAGAGAGAGTAGAAAAGACATGGAATGAAGATATGGATAGTGTGTTAGGTGATATATCCTATGTTAAAGCAGGCAGATTTAGCTTTGAAGAAGAAGTGCTTTTTGAGTTACATTCTGAATTTTGGAGTAAGTGTTGATTTATTTTAGGTGGATGGGGAGAGCTTGCCAAGGAGTAGGTGCCTCAGATGTGAGTGCATATGCAGTGCTATGGAGTTAAGCTCTAGGGATAATGAGATTGATGTGGTTGTGAGTAACGTTTCAGGTTGTATGAGGAGTATTGTCACGAAGTCTAGCTGCAGGGGGAGTAACTGTGCAGAGCTAGAGTGGTATGTAGAGCTGGGATCCTAAGAGTAGGTTAGAGCCATGGGGTCGTAGCCATGTGGCTTTTTCTAAGGTGATACAGTAATACTTACCGAGAAGTTAGTTTGTAATGAACTGGCAGATACTGATAGAGATTGTCTGGAGTGTTGCAATGTTTTCTTGGAGGCAGAAGTGAAAATGATAAGCCCATATTCAAGTTGTGAAAGAGAAATTCCTTTGCAGATGGCTATTCTGGCTGGTTGGGATAGAAATAGGGAGATATTTTATGGCCTTAATCAATATTTTACAGGATGTCATCATTTAGAGACCAAAGTGCTGTCATAGTACTTTGTCAAGGCCAGAATCAATGCTGATTGTAGGAGAGCAGATGGTACTGCTGGATTAAACAGAGAGTTGGCCATAGACAGAATTGATGCTGATTGTAGGAGAGCAGATGGTACTGCTGGATTAAACAGAGAGGTGGCCATAGACAGAATCGATGCTGATTGTAGGAGAGCAGATGGTACTGCTGGATTAAACAGAGAGGTGGCCATAGACAGAATCAATGCTGATTGTAGGAGAGCAGATGGTACTGCTGGATTAAACAGAGAGGTGGCCATAGACAGAATCAATGCTGATTGTAGGAGAGCAGATGGTACTGCTGGATTAAACAGAGAGGTGGCCATAGACAGAATCAATGCTGATTGTAGGAGAGCAGATGGTACTGCTGGATTAAACAGAGGTGGCCATAGACAGAATCAATGCTGATTGTAGGAGAGCAGATGGTACTGCTGGATTAAACAGAGAGTTGGCCATAGACAGAATCAATGCTGATTGTAGGAGAGCAGATGGTACTGCTGGATTAAACAGAGAGTTGGCCATAGACAGAATCAATGCTGATTGTAGGAGAGCAGATGGTACTGCTGGATTAAACAGAGAGTTGGCCATAGACAGAATCAATGCTGATTGTAGGAGAGCAGATGGTACTGCTGGATTAAACAGAGAGTTGGCCATAGACTACCTTTCTAAAATGTTTATCCAGAATGGTGAGAATGGATATTGGATGAAGTGAATGGTATCTTTTGGATCAGTATGCTTTGGAGGGTTTTAATCAGAGCAGTTTTCCAAATTTGTGGCATGATGTTTTGTGCGAGACATATATTATATATGTGGGAGAGAGGAAGACATAGACGATACCTCTTAACCCCAAAATAGGGACAATTTTTAAATATTGTTCTTGCAAACTTTGAAAGTTGATAGAATAACATGTTTTGCATTAGCATGAATTTTTCTGAAGGGTATAAAGTCTGAAATTTGAATGCCTGCCATTATTTTCTAACTTCAGTCTTTAATGATTTGCCACTAATTTGCCAGAAAATCACAATTTTATGAAAAACAGACCAAAAATATGAAGGAAAAATCTGGACATTCTGCAAAAATGTGGTATCTCTGCAGTAATAAATAAACAAGGGATTGATGTTGTCAGATCCAGCAGGGGTGTCAGTGGGAATATTTTCAAGTGGAATAGAAACTTCTTTGGGATGTATGCATTGAAGTACAAAAGGGGTGATATGATGGGAAATGCATAATCAGTGGGAGGTGTGGAGTTTATTGATGCAAGATTGCTAAATTATTTAAAAAAAAATATTCTGGGGGAAAGTATTGTTGTGCCACTTTTGATGTTGTTTGCAGACAGGGTGTTCTGATGAGGTTTTCTTTCCGTAAGAATGCTAACTTCTTTCCAAAACTGTTTGGGAAATGTAAGAGGGCAATTTAATTCTTTGTTTGGAAATTTCTTTTGTTCCTTCAGATGGACTTCTTGGTTCGTTTATGTAAGGCTATAAAGGAGGTGTGTCTGTCAGTTGTAGAGGGTGGGGTTGTTTCCATTTTTCACTGGCTTCAACCCTTACATGTTGGAGTTTGGTGGGTAGCCATTCAGTTTTGGTGGGTTTATACAGCCCTTGGATAAGTGCAAAGAATGTGTGTTGTAGCTAGAGTAGAAAGTTGTTTAAACTTACTACTGCTATATTAGGGTGATGCAAGGAGAGTATACATACCCAGTTGTGGACTGTGAGAATGTTTTTGATATTGTCAATATTAATGCCATTACTAATTTCTGAAGGCTTTTAATATTTGTGGCATTTTTCTAGGATGTTTGATAATTGTAAAGATGATTAGGCAGTGGTTGATTAGTGTTGGTTGCAGAATGTTTATGTTGGAGATGGAGTTTGATATGTTTGTAATAACCAAGTTGAGTGTGAATTTAAGAGGCTCTTAGGTTAGGTCCATACCTGTCAACCTCTTAGACAAAGACATCTGGACAAAGCAATAAATAATGGGGGGGGGGGCAAAGCCCCCACAATAGGGACAAGTTTTAAATATTGTTCTTGCAAACTTAGAAAGTTGACAGAATAACAGATTTTGTATTAGCACAAATTTTCTCATGGATATAAACTCTGAAACTTAATGTCTGTCATTTTCTGACTTCAATCCTCAATGATTTGCTAATGATTTGCCAGAAAAACCACAATTTGTATGAAAACCAGACCAAAAATATCTGGAAAAAATCTGGACATTCTGCGAAAATCTGGTCAGTTGAGAGGTATGCTTTGGTCTTGTTGGTTCTTTTATGAATTAAAGGATACCTTGCTCTGCTAAGAAAGTACCTGTGTCAGACGAAAGAAGGCCAATATAATTAAGGTTGAATGTTTTTATTTTTAGGACAGTTATTAAGGATGCTAATGATGCGTGATTTGAATTTATTTAGGGGCTGGCAAATAGGCTGCCGTAATCAGTAGTGGTTTGCTTTTGTGAGATGGAAATTTTTCACCAAACAAATAATAAGTGTCTGGTACACTGAAGTAATTACAGTACTTTCTCTAACCTCACCCCTCTTTTTCTATTTTTAAATTTTCCCCATCTCCTACTCTCTGTTTCTCCCTCTTCTCTTTGCTAAGCATCTCTGTTTCATTTTTTCCATTGCACCTACTGTTTTAATCTGTACTCATTACTACTGAAATTGCATACATCTATATATTTTTTAAAACTGTAGGTAGCATGTAGATTGTATATTGTTCTTACGTTGTACCTTTCTATAACCTTGATTTAACTTGTATATTATTTATGCTTGACTTACTGTGGTTTGTACAATCTTGTTGAACGTATACACTGATCTGAATCTTAAAATGGCTCACCTGGATCAGTGTTCTACTCTGATAAACAAACTCATCAGTGTTAGGTAGAAGCAGGTCTTCTCTTGCTATGTCTTCTGTGGTATACATGTCATGACCCCTGAGAGTATCCTGGTGTTGTTTCTACTTAATCTTCATCTTTTTTCCCATTGACTGTATTGCCATATCTCTATGTCTGTCTGTCTATCTGTCTGCCTATCTATATAGACTCTGCTACAAGTGCTCAAGTCTCATACATTTGAAGACCACTGTCTTGCAGGCTGGGGCCTGGGTATCTTGTAGACTCTGACTCCAACACTCAAACTCAAATTTCAGTTTGAGCGGAGTGAGGTAGCTGTACAAAGGGAATGGAACTGCTGCTCCTTGCCTGATCACATTATTCGAGTTCAAGCAAGGCAAGTAGGGAGAAAAAGAGTGAAGCTTAGGGTTTCAGGCAACAATTAAGAGGGAAATTTGGGTTTAAGAAGCAGGGAAATTTTGTGGTTATGGATTGGTAAGGGAGTTTAGGTTTAGTGAGGGGAAATGAAGTTTTAGGTTTACAGAGCAATCACGGGCTTACGGATTAAGCAGAGGAAGTGGAGTTGTTTGTATAGGGAATGATTGGGAACATTAGGGTGATGTACATGGAGTAGTGTTTTGTATTTAGGGAGTGAGCAGGAATTTTAAGTGTATGGGTATTTTAGGGTTAGGGTTATAGTTAGAGAGGAAGGACTCAGGTTAGGGATAGGGACTAGGTAAAAGTGTTAGGGTTAGAGTTAGGGATCTGGTAGAGGGTCAGGAATTGGGAGGGTAGGTAATTAATCAGACCTGGAGTAGTAGGAATTAGGGCACTTCCTGTTTAGAGCGAGTGGCAGCAAGTGTTTCGCTACCTGCTAACAAATGAGCACTTGAAACAGACTCATCTCTCTAGCTATCTAGCTAGTACATTTTCCTTGGGCACAATCTACACAACTATCTACTTTAGTATAGCAGAAGATGTAATTTAAGAAGGTGGTAGCAGTAAGCAGTATATAACAGTAATATGTCATTGACCCTACACACTTTTTATGCTAATATCTGCCAGTTTGTGTTCTTTAGTTACATACAGTACCATGACTATGTTCTATGCAGCCAGAAACAATAACTCGTTACCCTGCTTTCTTTGAACTGCAAAATAAGTCTTTTTTTATAATTATTATCACTTATTAGTAAATCTGTTATGCAATTTTCATATAATGTTGCTGTTGATGGATGGTCATGTTATTTCCTTCTCAGAATAGGTTATAATTCTTCCTGAGGTTGGGATTTTTTCTGTGTACTTGTTTTTAACAAGATAAGACTGTACATTATTCGTCTGTGCTGTAGTAATAAAACCTCATCAATCTGTCTAGTGACCTTTAACATATACGAAAAAGGAAACATTCTGAACTATAAAGTTCATCCAAAGATGTTTTCAAAAGGTTCTGCCTTGTGTTGTATAAAATATTTGCAACTGATTTCCTTTCCTTTGTCACTTCTTGCCTATTTATTTCTTCATAAAAATCGATTCATCATCACTAAAGTGAGCTGATTTGTTCTCTGAGATCTATCTGAGATAAATATGTAGTGTCAATGCCTCAGCAGGATGCATACCCAAATTCTATGCCAAGAGAAATAGAATGCTGTGGATTCTGTCCCTAAAAAAGGCACCTTCCATTTTTATTTCAGCCTGACACTACAGTTTAGTGGTTGGTGGGTGAAGGTTGTTGTACTCCAAACCTTTCCTTGACGTGTTGAAGTGAGATCCAATCTATTTGACTTGCTGGGCGATTAGGGGGAAATAAAAAATGACGTTATTATCCATTACTATAATGACAAATGACCATAAATTCTTAATTTTCTCTTCTGTTCTTTTCTTTGAGTTACCTGACGCAGAATGTTAAACTGCTAATTAATTTAATACCTACTTGAAGTATTATGCTACACTGTTATTTTAATTAATATGTAATACCTTCTTTTTCAATATTCTCACACAATAGCCTTGTAAAATATATTTGGCTTATGTAGTTAACTCTACTGAAAAGGGGTTATTTGATACACGTGGACTTTCCTAGTGAACAAATATAAATAAATAAATAAGCAAATTAAACCTTACAGGAGTTTCACTGCATGAAATTTCTCTTATTCACCATGCATACATGTTCAAGTCTCCTTTAAAAAATAAAGAAAATACAGAAGACACATGTAGAGCTAATGTGTTAACAACATAAAGTCATTCAGTCAAGTAACAAATAAATAAATGTCAGCCTGCTCGTTTTGCTACAGAATACATTTGCTTTGTGTCATGGTTAGGGCCTGTGTTTTTGCATCTCAGCAGTATCAAACTGTTTATTTTTTAATGAATGTGCATTTCTAGCTCTACAGTGTATGTTTGATTTTTTCCATGAATAAAATGTTTTTCTCTATGCTAAGCTCTTGGTAGACCATTATACCTTGAGCATCCTACGTTGACAAATCCTCTGTAAGCCTACATGGTAACTTGCATGTATATAGACAATAGCAAGACTGAAACAATTCTCAAAAGCAGCTGTCCTCAAACAGTAAGCGTTAATTTCCCCAGTGTCAAATTCCAAAGATTATTCCTGTTACATTTAGATCTCTGTGCAAAGGCTCATCAATAGTCATTTGTTCAAATGCTGCTAAAAAAACTTTCACTGACAGGAGTTTTCTGTTTTTTTCTCTACTGTTGTGTGACCTTGGAATATATATCTGTGTATATGTATATATATATATAAATGTATATGTATATACATATATATATATATATATATATATATATATATATATATATATAATATGTGTGTGTAGGTAGATATACTGTATAAGTTTGGAGTGTGCTCCCTTGTATAAAGGTTACTTTGGTGTTTTAATTTAATTTAATTTTATTTTTTAGTTCAGTAACATTTGTGTAAATTACTGTTGATAGTTCACCATTTGTCCATACATTTGTATCTGCTGCACTCTAATCTGTAAATCATGAGCTTTCATGTCTACTCTAGGCTTACATATGTAATGATCTTATTTGATTATGTGTAACCCATAGTTTACCGTTGCAATGAGTTTTAACAAATAATTTTGTCAAGAATAAAAATGCACAAAGTGAGTATGTTATGCTTTTAATGCAGTTGCTGTTTCCTGTATGGCCACATATACAAATATTGCCATATTTATTAGGAATACTGAGGGGTTTGATTCTGTCACACACTACCCCTAACACATTTATTAGGAATACTGAGGGGTTTGATTCTGTCACACACTGCTCCTACCAAATTTATTAGTAATACTGAGGGGTTTGATTCTGTCACACACTACCCCTGATGCATTTATTAGGAATACTGAGAGGTTTGATTCTGTCACACACTACTCCTAACACATTTATTAGTAATACTGAGGGGTTTGATTCTGTCACACACTACTCCTAACACATTTATTAGTAATACTGAGGGGTTTGATTCTGTCACACACTACCCCTGATGCATTTATTAGGAATACTGAGAGGTTTGATCCTGTCACACACTACTCATAACACAGTTATTAGGAGTACTGAGGGGTTTGATTCTGCCACACACTACTCCTAACACATTTATTAGGAATACTGAGGGGTTTGATTCTGTCACACACTACCCCTGATGCATTTATTAGGAATACTGAGAGGTTTGATTTTGTCGCACACTACTCCTAACACAGTTATTAGGAGTACTGAGGGGTTTGATTCTGTCACACACTACTCCTAACACATTTATTAGTAATACTGAGGGGTTTGATTCTGTCACACACTACTCCTAACACAGTTATTAGGAGTACTGAGGGGTCTGATTCTGTCACACACTACTCCTAACATATTTATTAGGAATACTGAGGGGTTTGATTCTGTCATATGCTACCCCTGACACTCTGTGCTTACCCCTGACACTTTGCGCTTACCCCTGACATTCTGTGCTTACCCTTGACACTCTGTGCTTACCCCTGATGCTCTGTGCCTACCCCCGACACTATGCGCTTACCCCTGATGCTCTGTGCTTATCCCTGACACTCTGTGCTTACCCCTGACACTCTGTGCCAGTTGGCTGCAGCTCCTCTGATTCTAACTCTTCAATCATCCCTTCAAGCTGCTTGAAGACATTAACCTGTTCCTCTGTTTTCCCTTCTATCTCATTTCTCATGATCTTCTTCTGATTTCCCCCAGTTGCTACCATTACAACTGTCTTATCTGTACTCAGTTTCATCCCACATCCCTTCAGTTTTGCTTCCAACTCTCCTATTTTTGTTCAGAATCTGCCTGTAATGCCACATTGTCTACATACAGCAGCAGCTTTGTTGAGCTGCCCCCTCTGACCTATCTGCTAATGTAATCCATCACCAGTATGAACAGAAGTAGGCTCAAAGCTGAAGTTTGATGCACACTCACTACCATTACCACTGGAAACCCTTCTGTGAGTCCAAGTACTGTTTGTACTTGAGTCACTGGGTCCTTTTAAATAGCGTGCACTAATTCTGCCAGTGTTTCACGGACTTTGAAACACAGCAGGACTGCCCAAATCAGCTTTCTTGGGACCCTGTCATATGCTTTCCCCAAATCTAGGGATGCTCATCTGGACTCCTTCATTTTTAGCTTCTTCTCAACTACAAATATTGGGTTGTTTGTTTTGCATCCTGATCTGAATTCAAACTGCTCTTCCGCCCATCTTAGTTTCTAGTACACTGCATACACATTTATCAATCACCCCGACCAGAACTTTCATGCAGTGTGACAGGAATTTGATACCGCTGTACTGCCCACAGTTGATGATATCCCCTTTATTTTGTGCACTGGTACTAGTGTGCATGTTCTCTAGTCATCCTGGATATGCCTTTTGCTCCATACTGCTGTGAGTACCCTCAGGACCAATTTCTCTTCTATCTTACCCAACAGCTTGATAATATGTGCTGTAACCTCATCTCAGCCTGCTGATATTGCCGACATTTGCCTTAATGCTGTTCTTACTTCTGCTGTGGTAAGGTTCTTCTTCTCTTTCATCATAAGATGTATCTGAAGCAGTACAGCTTCTGTGGGTTTTCTTTATTCAGAAGCTGTCTTAAGTACTCCTTCATCTGCCTTTGATTTCCCATGGAATGGTGAGCAGGTTGTTGGTGGCATCCCTTATGAAGAGTGTCTAAATGTGTTCTTTATCATTCTGTCTTTGCCTTGCAGCCTGATAGTTTCTTTGTGCCATCTACTGAGTCACTTTCCAGAAGCTTGTAGACTGCCTCTGATTCTTGTCCTTTGCTATTGTAACTCCTTCCTTAGCCTCGCTATTGGCCAATAATTATTCCTCCTTAGCCTGGTCCATCTTTTCTATCTCCTACTTTTTCCTGCACTCCTTTCTTTTGAAGACCTGGACTTTGTCATTCCACCACCAGGTTGTTTTATGTACCTTGCAATATTTAAATGCACTTATGTGTGTTGATACTACTTTGTACTTTTCTGCTCTGTTCCATCTGATTGCATTTTCTAGTTTGTTCTGGGACCTTAGTCTTGTATTTTAATTAGCAGTTGTGGGAAGATTGTGTTGCTGCATTGTTCTGCACATCTATTTTCACAAGTAGAATTACTTGTAAAAGCTATCAGTTTATATTTTAAACCCTGCAGGGCCAAAGTCTTGCAGTTTAATTCGCAGTTATGGCAGAACTGCATAGTATAGATTTTCGCCTTAGTCATTTATTACTTCTTTTTTTCCATAAACAGTTTTAAAATGTAGTAGACGTTCAGTAATGAGAGTAATGAGACTTGTCTTTGCTTGTTTGTGCCACGATGCTTTCATACCCTGTTTATCATTTCCTTGCTTGTGTTCTGTGTCTGCCCCATCCCCCACTAACACATTAAGCTAAAGTTTGTGAAAGAGCTCCAATATCATCTATTTGACTGGATGACTCTCTATCTAGACTATTTCCAACAAAGAGCTACCCCCACCCGTCTTTTATCCAAGATTTAGAGAACTGTGGAACTGTGAGCAACTAGCTTTTCATCAAAAAGGAAAGAAAATTACAGTGGTACCTTGGTAGTTGTCTGCCTTGAAACTCATAAAATTTGGTATTCAACACATTTTGACTGGAAATAATCATCTTGGTACTCCGTTTCCTTTGACCTCATCTCACTTTCTAGAACAGGTCCTCTGTAACTTTCTTGTGGTTCTTTTGTTTACTTGCTATTCTTTGTACAAATAAGTACAGTAGTGTGCAATCATGGATCCTAAAAAGATTAGTGATAGCCAACAGAAAAGAAAATTAGTTAGAACCACGATAGAGCATAAAAAGGAGACTATGAAATATAAGAGTTGTATTTGTGTGTCTGATCTTGTTACACAGTACCGAATGCCAAGGACAACCATCTCCACCATTGTGAAAAATAAAGAGGCCATCAAAGCAGCTGATGTTGCTAAAGGAGTGGAAGTTGTGACCAAGCAAATATCACAGACACTAGACAAAGTGGAAAAATTGTTGTTGATTTGGATAAATGAAAAACAGTTAGCTGGTGATAATATTTCACAGGCCATGATTTGTGAAAAAGCAAGTGTTGTATGCTGATCTGTTGAAAAACAAACATGGGACAAGTGCCGAGAGTAGTGAAGTGTTTAAAGCCAGTCATGGGTGCATTGAAAACTTTGAAAAGAGAAGTGGCATGCATAGTGTGGTGCGACATGGAAGGGCAGCCAGTGCCAACAAAGAAGCTGCAAATGAATTTGTTCAGGAGTTTAAGTATGTAGAGGCTGAGGGTTTTATTCCTCAACAAGTGTTCAGTTGTGATGAAGCAGGCTTGTGCTGGAACGAAATGCCCAACAGGACTGACATCATGCAAGAGGAGAAGGCACTACCACAGCACAAGCCAATGAAGAACACGGTAACTGTTGTTGTGTGGGAATGCAAGTGGGGATTTAAAACTTAAGCCTCTGCTAGTCTACCACAGTGAAAACCCTTAAGTTTTGAAGAAAAATAATGTGATAAAAAGCAAGTTACATTTGATGTGGAGGGCTAATAGTAAAGCTTGGGTCAATATAAGGACAAAATGATTGACTTCAACAATTGGCTAAGCTTCTGGTGTCATTCAAAGGGGATCCAGTACCTGTCTGCCTGGGACGACATGATCGACAGACCACGATGCTTTGCCAGAGATGGTCTGCACCTTTCGCCCCTGGGATTCAGGTTACTGGCAAAGGCTCTTGCCACCCCTATAGTGCCTTTTTTAGGCAAAGTTCAAAGGACAAAACCACCACTGTAACAGGTACAAGCATGCAAAATCTGAAGGTAATGCTACTCAATGCTAGAAGTCTAAACCTCAAAATGTACTCTCTTGAGGCACTCCTAAAATGGAGAACATCGATATCTGTGCAGTAACTGAGACCTGGTTCAAGGCTCCAGAGAGCACCCCTGCAATACCAGGCTACAACACTTACCACACTTTTCGGCCACCAAACCAGGATGGAAACACTAAAGGTGGAGGAGTGTCCATATTCACCAAGGATATTCCCACCACCAGGTTAGTTGCCCAACACAATGTGTCTGAAATTCTCCAGGTGCAACTAACACTAGGTAAGACTGCAATCCAAATTGTAGCTTGCTACAGATCCCCCACCATGCCCCAAGATTCTCACTACATCTTTCTAAACATACTGGAAAATATTAATATACAACCAAACACACTAATACTAGGTGATTTCAACTACCCTGCCATTGTCTGGTAAAACTACTCATGTACCAACACATTTGCCCAGTGGTTCTTGGAATTCATAAATTCCAATGCCCTGGATCAACTAATCCATAGTCCCAACAGGGGCTCCAGTATCCTAGACCTGGTCATTACCAACATGGGAAATCGATGCTCCACACCTGTGGTCACCCCCCCTCATTGGTCAGATCAGACCATAAGCTAATCACCCTTAACATCCACATCCCACCCCCACCCCCCAGTAAGGAAACCTCCATAAAAAACTTCTCCAAAGCCAACTTCATGCTACTCAAGTCAGAAGTTACAAACTTCATGACACCCATGCAGACGGGAATTGAAAGTTTGACTGCTGAGTCCTACACTAAGGCACTGTACAAGCACATCCACTCATGCATGAATCGTGCCATCCCAAATAGAACCAAGATGCTCTCCTCCAAAAAAAGGAAGCCAATCTGGTGGTCCCCTGCCATAAACAAACTTTACAACAAAAGGAAGAAACTGTTGCAGAAAAGAGGAAAATCCCAGGATGCAAAAAACTCCCTTACCAGCCTCAGTAAGAAGCTGAGATACCTCATAAAATCCTCCAAAGCTAGTGATGACAATAAAATTGCCAAAGATTCCAAAGACAACCACAAGGCATACTATAACTATGTCAAGAATCTAAATGGCAATGCTCAGATCTGCTCTGAGCTACAACAGAATGGCATTAAATATACTGATCCCAAGGATATTGCCAATATCCTGGCAGATCGATTCAGTGCCAGCTCCACCCCCCCTCTCACTCCCTAAATGGCCCATCTCAATACTGGAAGATTGCCAAATTCTGGTAATAACGGCCACACAGGTAAAAAATGCACTCTCCAAAGCTAAGAATACAGCATCCATGGGACCAGATGACATCCCAGGCTGTGTACTACAAAATGAACTACAAAATGAACTGGCACCTCACCTAAGTGTCATGTTTAATCATACCCTCACCTTATGCTTCATGCCCACCAAGTGGTGCACAGCTACAGTTATCCCACTCCACAAGGGGGGATCCATCTTGGATCCCAGGAACTACCGCCCCATCAGTCTGATGAGCCTGATCTGCAAGGCCATGGAACGTATTATCATGGAACTTATAAACAAAGACAATGGCAACCTTAAAACACTGGATCCCACCCAGTTTGAGTTCGTGAAGGGCCGATCTTGTCTCCTGAACCTGATTGACTTCTTTGAATCAGTCTCCAGAGCCGTGGATGAGGGTAAGGCAGTCCACAAAGCCTATCTGGACCTCGCCAAGGCCATTGACAGCATCCCCCACTCTGGAATCATAGATAAACTTACTAAGCTGAGCATTAATCCCTACGTTACTCTAAGGGTTGCCAGCTGACTTACTGACAGAACCCACACTGTAAAAGTAGCTGACTCCAAATCCAGCTCCAGACAAGTGACAAGTGGAGTACCTCAGGGTTCAGTCCTGGGACCTCTCTTGTTTGGCATCTACTTCTCTGAAGTACAGGCCAACACTAAGGACTCTGGCTAGCAAAGTTCACAGATGACTGCAAACTGGGAGCCATTATTGAATCCCCAAATGATGTCGATACTCTACAAAAGGGCTTTACAGAAACATATGCTTGATGCCAGAGCCATGGGCTCAAGGTCAGTGCTAAGAAATGTATAGTTATCCCTTTTGGGATAAAACATGTACCCGTGAATTACCACATAGGTGGCAGTACACTAAACACCGAAAGTGTGATAAGAGACTTAGGGAAACATGTGGACAGTGGTCTCACCTTCGATAATCACATTGCCACAATAGTCAGGAAATCCCTCTATGTGGCACACCTCATCACTAAGGGCTTTTCATCCAGAAAAAAGGAGGTCATTGTCCCACTGTACTTATCCCTCATTAGACCCATTATAGAATACAACACCACATTTGGTATGTACCTCTCAAGACATCTGCAACAACTGGAAAGGCCGCAGAAATACCTCACTAAAAGAATCACAGGCCTAAAGCAGATGCCCTATGCTGACCACCTTAAAAAATTCCAGCTATACTCTGTCGCATATTGTCTACTCCGAGGCGATCTCTGCTTAACATACAAGGCCATGTCAAACCCAGATCAGTTGGACATGCTACACTTAAAGAAATCCCAATCCCTCAGAACCACACACTCCAGGGATCTAAACCTCATCATCACAATAAACAAAACATGCTGGAGGGATAGGTTCCTGACCCAGAGACTCCCCAGACTCTGGAATAGACTGCCCATACATGTCAAGCAGAGCACCTCTTTGGCCCTCTTCCAAAGGAACCTTGATGATTGGGTGGGAGAAAGGAAATTCACCCCAGGGATCATGTCAGTCACCCTGCTAGACAGGGGTCAAGGGAAGTAAATAGTGTGGGAAGAAATAGCCAGGGAATTGTTATGGCTAGGCTTGTATAGGCCCTAGGGCCAATAGCCTAGTACCAACCTATGAACCTATGAACCAGGTATTTCTTCATGGAGTGGATGAACAAAGTGTTTGGCCCATCTGTGAAAAAAAAATGTACTGGAGAAAGATTTGCCTCTGAAGACTCTGCTTGTTTTGGGCAATGCTCCTGCTCACCCTCCGGGCATGGAGGACAACTTGTTAGAAAAGTTCAACTTCATCACTCTGAGGTTCTTGCCCATAACACAACTCCTCTTATCCAGCCCATGGAGCAGCAAGTCATCTCAATTTTTTGAAAACTGTACACAAAGGCACTTTTCCAGAGGTGCTTTGAAGTGACCTCAGCTACAGAGGTGACCTTGAGACAATTCTGGAAAAATACATTTTAATATCCTCCACTGCCTAAATCTTATTGATAAGGCCTGGGGGGATGTCTCTCACAGGAACCTGAACTCTGCCTGGAAGAAATTATTGCCAGAAGCTGTAACTCAAAGGGACTTTGAAGGCTTTGAGACTGAGCCTAGGCCTACAGGTATTGTGGAGGAAATTGTGAGTCTAGGGCAGTCCATGGGCCTGGAGGTCAATGCTGATGATGTGGAGGACTTAGTTGGGGACCATAAAGAAGAGCTCAGCATGGAGGAGCTGCAAGATCTTCAGAGGGAGTAACAACAGATAGTGGCTGAGGAATTGTCTTCAGGTAAGGAGGAGGTAAGGGAGAATGTCCCCAGTTCATTAATCAAGAAAATGTGCACAAAATGGGTGGAAGTGCAAAGTTTTGTGGAAAAATATCACCCTGAGAAAGCTCTAACAAGCCGGAATGTTAATTTGTTCATTGACCAAACAATGTCCCACTTTAGAGGCATCCTGAAACACAGGCAAAAATGAGCATCAATGGATAGGTTTCTAGTGAAAAATAAACTTAGTGAGTCTCAAGCAGGGTTCAGTGGTGATAAGAGACAGCAAACAGAAAGAGAAAGAACCCCTGAAGGGCAGTTGGCTGAATTTTTTATGGAAGGGGACTCTTCTTACATGCAATAACATTTCTCCTCCTCACCATCTTCTTCACCACCATCCCTTTAGGCTATCAAAGTTATACAAACTTAAAATTTAAAATTTATAGTTGTACTCTTTATTAGTGAACTTATACTGTACTGTTTAAAAGTGAAATTACACTTTTTAAAAGTGAACTTACACTGTCTATTAGTAAAATAAAACTCCATTAATGCATATAATGCCTTATAACATGTGGATTTTCTGGGGGTCTGAAACAATTATTTCAATTTCCATTATTCCTTATGGGAAAACTTTGTCTGGTACTCATTGCTTTTGCCACTCAAAGTGCCTTCTGGAACGAATTAATGATGAGTACCAAGGTACCACTGTAAATTAATTAATTAATTGATTGATTGATTGATTAATTAATTAATTAATTAATTAATTAATTAATTAATTAATTATTTTACATTTGTTTACCAAGAAAGTCCGACTGGACACAGGTTCTTTTTCAGCAGAGCCTGGAGGAGAAAAGCTCCACATATAACATAATACAGTTTCACAAATACAGAAGAATAACACAATACATTTTATATCACATAAAATTAGGATAATTTATTATTGCATGTTTTCCATAAACAGTGTTACTGGTGAATTTCTGCATAGTTTGGTGCCTTAAACTGTTAAGAGAATTGTCTCTGCTCCAGTTTGTGCTTCAGTGCTTTCATATCCTGTTTATCATTTACCTGCTTGTATTCTGTGTCTGCTGCATCCCATCCCCTACTAACACATTAAGCTAAAGTTTCTGAAAGAGCTCCAACACCACCTTTATTCCTTGAAAGTTTTCTAACCCTCCCATCCTTATGTTGTTGTTGTTTTACAAGGCTGGGTCTCTCCTCTCCACCCCTTATAATTATCTGATTTCCAAAGTCCTCCCCTCCCCTCTTTCATTGTCATTAATTCTTGCGGTATTAGTTATTTATGTACTCTTTCCACCTATTGTTTTTGATAGACCCATGATACTGAGTGCCACCCAACAAACCAGTATTGTTCCTGAGTAAACCTCCTTTACTACATACTGTTGCCTGCTCATTTTCCTGGAGCTAATTAAGGCTTATAGTCCTAGCCTGAATTCTAGAAGTGTTTTACTTGTATCCAGTGCCTTCTGGGTAAAGCTAAGTACCTTTGACTGCTAAATTGCACTTGTTATTTTGAGTGATTGCTTTTGCATTGCACTTGTGGGTCTCTTCTACTGTGTTTTTACATTGGGAGGCCTGGGTTTATTCTTCTTGTGGCAGGAGATGTTTGCTGATATGAGTCTGGAAAGGGAAAAACACACTATACTAATATTCATTTTAGTGGCCAGAGGGCTCATTATTTAGTTTTCCATTTTTTTCTGTGCTGCTGTAAATTTTGTATGTTTGCATGGGTTAGCAGTGTCCTGTACAACAGCAAACACCTGTAAAGCAAATTTTCTCTGTAGAACGATCCATGAAACTGTAACCTGTAAAGCAACAATGCAGTGTAAATACCTTCTATGCCAACAAGTTTAGGGCAGCTAGTTGAGCTTTGAGCATACAAATTTAGTACAATTCAGTATTATCTAAATATAAAAGTTAGTAGAATTTAGTACAGTTTGGCATAATCTGTCCCAATAATGTACCCTACTTAGTCTACACAAACAAAGCACCCTTAATAGCTTTCTAACCCCAATACACCACACCCTTGCAGCTCACAAATCAAATAACAGGACAGTATGGATATACTATTTTCTAACATCTCTGTACCCATCTTGGTGGATATGGGCATCTTTGAGACAATGTGGCAATTTTCTCATGTTTACTGACAGCCACCTAATCCTTAAAGAATCAGATACATTATGAAAGTGGTGAACTTACACAATGACACTGCAGGCTAAACTGCTGCATACAAGCCCATATTAGGTTGTCGAAATCAAACGCACAACACCCACCTCACATAGTACACAACATGCACATAAACTAGTATATACTGAGGCACTTAACAGCAATCTTTCTAACCAACAAAGATCACCTAGACCACCCGTTGTCAAAGCTATTCTTCAGCAAACCCAAAGGCAGTCAGAAAAAAATACACCTAGCACCACAAATACTGTCACTCTTAGTAGACCCCCGAACCCTAATCCCCTAAGGCAAGCAAACATACATCCCAGGATTCTGATCATAGGGGATTCCATTGTAAGATATACTGATGCCCCTCAAACCAGGCTCAAGAAGGAGAACTTAACCATTACTTGTTTATCTGGAGTCGAAATCTGCCAAAACACACATGCGTTTGTGTCATTACGCCACAGGTACTAGTATAATTCCATCTTAGTCCATGTAGGTGTAAATGAGATGTACCTCTCTGAACTATGTGAAGGGTGACATTATTGAGCTTTCAGACTAAGGCTGGTATGAGCCTAGCACTGAGCAGCATACTACCATCACCGAGGATGATGCCCCAGTATGAGCAAAAAATGATTGATTTCAACAACTGGCTGTCCTTCTGGTGTCATTCTAAGGAGATCCAATATTTGTCAGCTTGAGAGGGCATGATCAATAGACCACAGTGTTCTGTCAAGGATGGTTTGTACCTTTCTCCTCTAGGCTTTTAAATACTGGCTAAAACTTTACCCTCTCCCATAGTGCCTTTTTAGGCAATGCCAAATTGATAAATCTACTGACATAGCAAAATCAACTCAAAGAACCTCAAAGTGTTACTGCTCAATACCAGGAGCCTAAGTAAAAAATTACAGTCCCTTCAAACTGTCCTTACACTTGAGAATATCAGTATCTCGAGGCATGGTTTAAAGTTGCAGAGCATACCTTGGCAGTGCAAGGTTTCAGTGCCTTCCACATTTTTAGACCAGTAGCTGCACAAATAAGGGCTAAAGGTTGAGTTATCTCAATATGCATCAATAACAAGTGTTCCTGTTGGGTGACCAAACAGGATGAAGTGCTGGAGTTCCTCCATGTGCAGATTACAATAGACAAAATCCCGTACCATACCTTAGTCACCTATAGGTCACCCTCTATGTCTGGAAAAGCTCACAATGCAGTCTTAGATCTACTGGAGACACTTAAAATCCAACCATCACCCTACTCATGAGAAACTTTAATTACCCCTCTATAGATTGAGAATTCTACATGGCCTCAAATCTATAGGTGCAGAGATTCCTGGACTTCATAAATACAAACACCCTTGACCAAGTAGGGAGCATGCCCACTACAGGCTCCACCATATTGGACCACGTGCTCATAAATATGGGAGAGCACTGCACCCCTCAAAGTCTTGTTCTCCCTGGAAAGGATCCAACCATAAAGCAGTCTTCTTCAAAATCAACACCAAATCCATAATCCCATAAAAGCCTCAGATCTCAAAGCCAATGTCAAAGGCCTCTGACTAACCAAGTTTGGAGATGATTGTAAACTGGGACCAGTTACTGAATCCTCCAAGATGAAACACCCTTCAGGAAGGTCTAATACAGACAAATGCTTGGTGCCAAAGCCAGGGATTAAAACTGAATACCTAGAAATGCATTATAGTACTTTTTGATAAGTTTGCCACTCTTTGAAATTCTGTCATCAATTAAATACCCTTAAAAGTTGATTCACTAGTCAGAGATCTGGGAACTCACTTAGACAGTAACCTAGCCTCGACCAACATGTCTCCAAGGTAGTAAGAAAATCCTTCCACATTGCTCAATTTATAAGCAAAGGCATGGCATCTAGGTCCAGAGAGGTAATCATACCACTGTACTCAGCCCTCATCAGACCCATAATAAAGAATAATGCCCCCTTCGGTATATTCCTTACAAAATTAATGCAGGGAGTAAACATAATGTCCTATGCTAATTGCCTCAAAGCCCTGCATCTTTAATCTGTATCTGATGGACTTCTGAGAGATGATCTTTGCCTGCCATTCAAGGTATCTCTGCACCCTTTTTGACAAATCGTTTTCACATCTGCAAAACAAACAACATCAGAGCTGCTATAGTAAAAGACCTAAATTTTGCTTGCAAAATAAATAGGACATGTTGGAGAGACAGATATGTTTCAACCCAACCCTATCACTATTTAAGTGCAGCTTTGACCAATGGATGGGTAATCAAAAATTCACCCTGGTCTGGCTCCTATCTCCCTGATGGACAGGGGTAGTCTGTAAATCACCCCGTATAAATGAAATTTGCAGGTCTCACTTGGGTTGCACTGCTAGGCTTGTAAGGACCCTAGTAGTCGTTGCCCTAGTATACACCTATGAAACTATACCTGGCTTGGCTACATATCTGTTCTCTCCTCATATATGCTGTTTTGAGGTGGTGGCAATCTTCATCAACTCCTTCTATTTCTTCTTCTTCTTCATGTGCTAAAGTTTGGAGAGAGTATTTCCTTAAACTCTTGTGTTTTGTCTAAGTCAACTCCCATGTCTTCATTTTCCAAACAGAGAATGACCTCTCTTTCTTTATTCCTGTTGCTGCAGACAAGGGGACCCAGTCAGTTCTAATATCCTGTTTTGTTTGTCCCAGTATGTGCATTCAAGTCACCCATTATCAACACCAATTCATGTTGTTGTGCTTTAACTAGTAGATGTTGCAGCTCCTGTTTGAATGCAGTCTTTTCCTCACTATCACAATCCTGCTATGGGGCATATGGTAAAATCATGAATAGTGTCCTTACAATGAAGCCTGATTGCCATGAATCTGTCAGTAATTCTGATGGCATCCCTCACTCTCTTCTCTAGTCTGTCCTTCACTACAATTCCCAGACCATTTCTAAGTCTGTCCCCCTCCTGATTAGTATACTTTGGATCCCAAGCTAGGTGGCTTTGCTGCACTGTTTTTTCATCTTGGATTCTGGATATATAAGATGTCCAGCCTCTTGCTTACCATCATCTTATCCACTTCCAAGCTGCATCCTGTCAGTGAGCGTGCATTCAGTGTAGCAATTCGTAGTTCATGTTTGGCAGGTTGATTGTTTTTTCTTCCAGCTTTCACTCAAAAGAGCTATCTCAGGTAACCCAAGCCTGGCAGCTGGACAGCAGATGGCCAGTACCTAATGCTGGGCTTTATGGTGGGCACACACTGGTCATATTAACATAGGTCTCTCATGTAGGTCACAGTAGTCCATGTCCTCAACCCACCTGTCACTGGCAAATACCCATTCCTGTTTTTGACAACATTGGTAAACATGACCAAATCACCCAGAGCCAATTTGTACACCATCAAGTGATTAGCACTGACATGGTGCACACTCTGTAATCCATGCTGTCTTATCTAGAGGATACTGTGCACTGCAGTTGATTCCCAAAACTGGATCTATACAACTCTTTCCCCATAGGGCACCATCTATAGTCTGTGCTGCTGTCTATAACTCCATTCATGGGTGAGTTTGAGGTAGAAATGCTTAGCATGCTTTGGGTAGCTGGAAGGAACCTCAAAGAAACATAGGCAAAACATACAAACTCCATACAAGCATTGGCCATTGGATGGGATCAAACCTTGCATCTTGTAAGTGTGAAGTGAAAGCCTTAATCATTATGCCAATTGGTCTCTAGTCAATATGAACACATCATCTTGTGTCAGTTTTTAGACAGTTGAGTGACCAGCCTTGACAAGGTACACAGTCCGTGATCCATGTTTTACTATGTTGAGGATACAGTGCACCACCTCTGATACCTGAGGTGGTTGGGTTATACAACTCTTTCCCTAATTACAATAAGTACATCTAATATTTTCCAGATTTAATTTATACATATCTCTTAGGACAAATTATCCAGGTTCCTAACAAAGAGAGAGAGATACAGATTCTTGATTTTGTACTTATATTGCCTTGGCCTGTACACCTAATAACATTCCTCACGTCCTTGATCAAATCTGACTACCAGACTGATACCTTTTTCTCGGGTTTAGTAGTATTTTGCCCACAAATTCAGCTGCATTTAAGGACTACTCCAAAGCAAAACTTAAATCCTAACCTGAAGGCCTTGAGGGTGTCAAATATGCTTTGTCCCCTGCTGATCCAATCTCTAAAGGCAGCCCAAAAATCCTAGATTTTTATTTACATCTAAACTTAGGTATAGATATGTCAGTATCTATTTAACATGGGTATGGTGGGAAATTTAGTAATAAACCCTAATTTGTAAACTATGAAACAAACAAAAATTATATTTGATTGAGTAGGTTATATAGTTTTGTAAAAACAAATTCAACCATCAGTCAGACTATGGAGTATAAACAGGTCTGTAGTGGTCTTAAACACCTAATTAAGAAGAATAAGGATGCACATAAAATAAGGTAGGGGACTCCTTAAGGGATAATCACAATGTTTTTTTTTTTTTGTTTTGTTTTGCTTAATTACAATAGAAGTATTAGAGCTATTGTCCAGAACTGCATGGAAATCAAAGTGAATGAGACTTCCTGTTCTGAAATTAAAGCCATACAAAATGTCCTGGCTGACAAATTTAGCTCAAAAAATGAACTTCCTTTGCACCATATGTTCCCTTCCTTGAATATTTTAACACTGCTCCTCCCATTAATGTTCCCTTCCTTGAATATTTTAACACTGCTCCTCCCATTAATGTTCCCTTCCTTGAATATTTTAACACTGTTCCTCCCATTAATGTTCCCTTCCTTGAATATTTTAACACTGCTCCTCCCATTAATGTTCCCTTCCTTGAATATTTTAACACTGCTCCTCTCATTATCACTATGGACCAGATCCTGGAAGCTATTACCAAACTAACAATAACAGATTCATGGACAAAGAAAGTAGATCAGGCTGTCTTGTTGTTATCCCAGAGTAGAAGTAGGTCATTGATAAGCCCCTCCATACCCTTTTTAATCTTATGCACTTCATAGCAAGGGTGTAGCCAGGCATACTCTTTGTACATGACTGAGTACAAAATTTTCTGAGCATTACTTTGAGAAGCAATAGCTTTTCCAGGACATATTATGTCCACATCAGTCTAAATTAATGATTTCAATAAGATGTACGTAGCTTGAAATTATATGTTTAATGGCTTTAGAAGGAAGAGCTGAAAGGGATGCCCAGATTTATTAGTTGCAGTGGGGGAGGTGGCAACATGTTGAGAGGTGTGTCCATGTTTTAATTACCAGGAAGGTTAGGGGTTAGCAATAAGAGCAACCAAGTACAAAACGGAATTCTGTGGCTACACCCCTGTTTCTTAGGCTATATGCCTTAGCTCTGGAGAACAGCAGTTGTGGTGTTTCTACTTAAGAACAGTGTTGCAAATGATCGTGGAAACTGTTGCCCCAGTAGCCTCACTAGTACTGTCTATAAAATCATGTAGCAGATATTAGTCAATCTCATTGATGCCAAATTTATTAACTTACAAACATTTGAGCCCCATCAGTCCAGTTTTGTGAAGGGTAGGTCTTGATTCCTTAATTTGTTTGACTTCTTTTCACGGTATAACTGATGCCATTGATGGGGGTCATTCTATCTACGTCACTCACTTCAATATTGCTAAGGCATTCCAAATGATTCTTTATGAAGGCATAACTGAAAAACTTACCAACTTAAATATAAATTCCCATATAACATAATGGATTGTGAATTGGTTCAGATCATACATACTATGTAGGAGTAGATGGTACCTTCCTATGGAATAGATTAGTCTGTAGTGGTGTCCCTAAGGACTCTTTAGCGGGTCTCTTTCACTTTTGTATCTGCTTCTTGATGTGAAGTCAGATGTCCAAGGTTTTAGACTGACAAAGTTTGCAGATGAGTGTATACTGGTTGCCATTACTGTCCTCCCATAGACTCATTTTCTCCAAGAAAGGCTAAGCAGAATCAGCACCTGGTCTTCTGTCTATGGCATGATAGACATAATGCAGTGGTTGTCATATTCTGAAAACAAGTCATTCCAACTGATTATCATATAAATGGAACTTCATTTAAGGTTGCTGCAGTCATGTTGACGATTAACTGTCCTTTGTTCATGAGGTATCACTTGCCTGCTGAAATCAATTAAAGATCATTTTCTCAAGGAGTCCATCTGCAAATGTTTCCATCTACTTTTGGCAACTGAAAATTTTCCAGTATTGTAAATATGTTACTTTTTGTCTATCTTGCAATCTAAGATGGCCTGCACAACTTTTTACATCCACCATAAAGTAACCAGTGTTTAATCTTTGTAAAAAATTCTTGAATATATACTCTCTGACCTGCAATTTGTATTTGTAAATATGCACTTGTGAAAAAAATACTGTTCCTCTGCTCATTTAGCCTGGGTCATGGCTGAAAAGAGTCAGATGATCAGCTGATTTATCTAATCATCAAATAGCAATAACTTAATAAATAACTAAATAAATCTTTTTCATTGTTCGGGTAATTATCAGTGCTATATCCCTGAGACTGAATGAGATCTGAGTCCTCCTATATTCCTCCCTTATTGTGACAATTATTGTATATAGCACTCACAGTTTGAATGATCTCAGTGTTTCCTAAGCAAGAATAATCAGAGGGCTAGGCTTGCTTAGCTATTCAGAGAGATTACAACGTCTTTCACTCTCTTTAATCTCTTACAGATTTCTGAATTGTCATCTCTGTTTTGCCTTTTAGGCTGTAAAATACCCTGCCCTACTGTACCTTCTGAACTTCAGAAGAACTTAAATATTAGGAATGCTTGCTTCAAAACTCTCAACTCAGATCATATTGTAAATAAGACTTTAGACTGATAAGTTCAAAGGATTTCATTATCTACAGGACAAACTTCCCTTGCTTGTTAAATGTTGTACTTTCATTCCTTCAAGTTAAGTATTAATGGTTGGATAGGATTACATAAATGCACCTTGGGGTTTAGTAGTACATTCCTTATCAAAACTGGAGGTAAATGTATTGGCACTGCTTCTTAGAGCACATGGCTAGGCTATATATATATGGGTGTTCAAACTGCCTGCCTAGTACTAACCTATATGTATTAGCACTGCTTCTTAGGGCACATGGCTAGGCTATATATGGGTGTTTAAACTGCCTGCCTAGTACTAACCTGTGAACTCTATGAATGTATAACAGGACAGTTTCTTGACATCTGTTTAAAAAAATACATGGCAACTGCATGCGATTGAAGACCTGATTGTGGATCTTTCTAATATATGGGAAGCATTATCTGCCGATGTGGTAGAGTGCCTGTTGATTAGCTGTACACTTCATTTCTGACTGCCATTTGTGTAGCCATGTGAAACACTTCATAAATTTGGAGTTCTGTGTTGACAGACATATGTGTTATAGCAGGAGGTCAGCTTAGTTTTATAACAGTGAGGTTCATGCATAAAAACCTGGCTATAACATAGAGGAGTATTAACGACCTATTCTAACCAACTTATTATTGTATTTGAGACATGAATGACAAGAAATTCATCTCAAGAGCATTTTTACAGGTATACTGTGTGCTACTGCCAGCCTGTAGGAAGGTAGGTACTTAAACTGTTTGTGTGTATGTGTGTGTGTATGTATGTGTGTGTGTGTGTGTGTGTGTGTGTGTGTGTGTGTGTGTGTGTGTGTGTGTGTGTGTGTGTGCGTGTGTGCGTGTGTGCGTGTGTGTGTGTGGGGGTTGTCAGAGCAATCAGTAAAACTGTTATTTTACGCAAAATAATTTATTTCATATAAATTGAGATTACAGAAGTAAAACTGTTTTCCATGTTAAGGACCTCAAGTTCACCAGATTAGCTGGTTCAAATGGAGGAAGTATTAGCTTCTCTAACACAAAATTAAGATCCTAAGAAGAAGCCAACAGTTTACTTGGAGGCCTCTTATAGAAAACCCCTTTCAGGAACATTTTGACATGCAACTGCCTTGAAAGAGGAGAATCCATGGACAGGCATGCTGCAATGGGTGATAAATGAAACTTGACAGAGGAATAAGAAAGGCCATAGGATAGTAACTCACACAAATACTGTAAAACCAGAGAACAACTAGTCCTGAGTAGGTGCTGGTTATGTTGTTGTCACCAACTAAAAAAAGCATTTCCATTTGCTAATTTATAATTTTCTCGTATCAGGTTTTCTTGCCTCCATTATTACCTGTTGCATGTCCTCAGAAAATAGGTGCCTAAAAGGAATTAAGACCTATCATCCAGGCAGTCAATTAAAGGTGATTGATGTCAGGGTATATCAAACACTCCATGTTCTTGTGTGAATAGATCCATTTTGTGAGAAAGCTTGTGGTAATTGCCACTGTCCACTTCCAAAAGAAGGGAGAACCACAGTTGCCTGGGCTAGAAGGGAGTCACCACAATGATCTTGGGAATTACTTCTGAATCTTCATAAGTACCCTGAATAATAGTGGAAAGGGTGAAATGACATACAGTACCATTCTTGTCCAAAGAAAAGAAAACAAAAGAAAAGCATCTGTCTTCTGGATGCTTTTACATGGTGCCCTAGAACAGAATTTAGCCAATTGACTGGTCAGAGAGAAGGCAAAGAGGTCTACTTGAGGAACTCCCCACTGATGGATCAAATCTTGGAAGACTCCCAGATCTCCATTTGTGAGGGTCTGCTGTAGCCCTGCTCAGCTTGTCTGCCACACAGTTTTGCTCTGATGGAATGTATAATGCCTGTAAAGTGAGATTGTGCTGTGAAGCTATATCCCAAGCTAACATGGCTAGTCTTAAAAGGGGGTATGATCCAGTTCCTCCTTGATTGTTGATGTATCACATGACTGTGGTATTGTCTGTAGCCACTGGATTAGGTCCTTGGAATGAAAGATGGTTCAGAGAGTTGAGAGCCTTGATCAAGGTAGGCATCTCTTTGATATTTATGTGCTTGCATCTGTCCTTGGTGTAACATACCCCTTGCACTTTTATCTCTTTCAAAACTGTTCCCCAAGAAAAGTCTGAAGCATCTGTGATGACTGACTGATTTGGAGCTGGGAGGGAGAAGGGGAGACCTGGATTTAGGGACATCTGTTGTCTCCATTAAAAAAACTTCTCTTTTGACAAACCCCTGGGATCTGAAAAGATAAAGAGTGCCGATGCTGGGACCAAAGAGATTTCAGATATGACTGTTACTCTTCTCATGTGGACTCCCAAATCCTGAGGAATTCTCTCACAGTGACTGAAGTCTGAGTAGAAAACCCTAGAAAAAGATCTAGATAAGGATCTAGTTTTCCTGTGGAAGAAAAGCTCTTTGAACTGAGGTGTCTAGCTGACATCCCAGGAACACAGTCCTGTGTGAGGAAGTCAATAAAGATTTTTTAATGTTGTCTTGGAATCCCAGCTTGTGCAAGAGATCTCTCACCCAGTAGAGAGATTCCTGACATTTTCAGAAGGACTCTGCAAAGACAAGTAGGTCATCTAAACATGTAAAAATGTGGCTACCCTGTAGCCTGTGATCATAGAATCATAAGAGGTTACTACACTATTGGCCCTGAGGCCCTTGTAAGCCTAGCCAATATTTAGCCCATGTATAGACAAGTCAGCACCTAGTACCCCTGTCCAGCAAGGACACGGGTGGAATCCTGGGGGGTATATTTTCAGTTTCCCATCCAGTAATCCAGGTTGCGCTTAAAAAGGGGTAAAGAGGTACTCTACTTGACGTGGAGAGGGAGTCTATTCCATAGATGGGGAGTTTCTGGGACAAAATCTGTCTCTGCAACAGGTCCTGTTGATGTCACAAACCAGGTTGAGGCCATTCATGTGAGTTACTTGAGTGGAGCTTGACTTGCAGATATGCAACAGTCCCATCAAGGTGGGGTCCATAATCACTTTGTATACCAGACAGAAGTCACCTCTGAGGAGTCTGTATGAAACTGAGTTGAGGGATAGGGCTTTTAGCCTATCTGTGTATGGTAGATGTTTAAGGCCCTGGATTCTCCTGGTGAGGAACCTCTGTGGTCTCTCCAGCTGCTGAATTTGCTTGACTTGGGTGATGACTTACAGAAAACACAAGAGTTTAAGGAAATACTCTCTCCAGTTTGCAAGGTACATACCAAAAGGGGTGTTGTGCTCAATAATGAGCCTTATAAGGGAAGAGTAGAGGGATGTTATGACCTCATTGTCCCTGGATGAGATACCCTTACTTATGAGGTGGGCCATGTAGAAGGCTTTCCGTAAAACAAAAACAACATGGTGGTCAAAAGTCAGGTTGCTATCAACCTGGGTAACCAAATCCCTCACAACTGATTGCGTGCTTAGGACGTTGTTATTAATGTGATAATTTGTGGGGATGTCACTCTCCATAAAGGTGATAATGATGCATTTTTTGGTATTCAGCTTGAGGCCATGTTTCTGGCACCAGTCATTTATCTGAGTGAAACCCTCTTGGAGGATGTCCACATCACTAGGGGAATTGATGACAGCACCCAGATTGCAGTCATTAGCAAACTTGGTCAGCCATAGCCCACTGGTTTTGGCCTGCACCTCAGAAAAGTATATCCCAAATAACAGAGGCCCCAAGACTGAACCCTGGGGTATGCCACTTGTTACGGGTCTACTGCTTGAAGAAGCTTCCCCTATTTTGACTACATGGGTTCTATCAGTGAGCCAGTTTGCTGCCCATCTGGTAACATATAGATTGATGCCTAGTTGCGAGAGTTTATCTATTATGCCTGAGTGGGGAATAGTGTCAAAGGCTTTGGCAAGGTCAAGGTAGGTGGTGTGCAGTGACTTCCCTTGTCTATGGCTTTGTTGACTTTCTCAAAGAAGTCAACCAAATTTAGCAGACAAGGCCTCCCCTTGACAAAGCCAAACTGTGCGGGATCAAGTGGATGTTTAAGTGCGGCCATTGTCATTATTGTAAATTTATTCAGGTTGGAGCAACGTTTTCAATTCGGGATGTTAAATATTACATAAAAGATAAATGTAATTGTGAAAGTCAGGGCGTGGTTTATTTAGCAACATGTAAAGTATGTTCCGTATTTTATTTAGGTAAAACGGAACGCCAGCTAAAACAGCGCATTTATGAGCATTTATATGCCATTTCCAAGCAGAATATTTCCAACGCCCTAGCTAAACACATACTTGAGAACAATACACATAGTTTTCTATTCAATGTGGTTGAAATTGTACATAAAAATTCTAGAGGGGGACCTTGGCACTTGATACTCCAAGAACGGGAACTCTTATGGCAGTTCAAAACGAATGCATATTCATATCCTGGGATCAATGATATGTGCTCGATCAAATGTTTATTAAAGTTAAGAGCTCTTGACAGATAAGATAAAATATTTATCAAAAATTCATGAAAAAAATTTTCTTAAACAATATTTATCAGTTTTATTATATACTATCTTCTTCTTTGAATTTAAGCTTATTAATGCATTAATATATCTTAAGAGTATATATATATATTTCATAATAATTAATTCTGGTATAGTAACATTTGGGATTTTACGAAAAATAAATAATATAAAATATAAATATTCAACATATATATCGTTTTCTGCATAAATCCATTTCTGCTTTTTACTTAGTAAGTAAGTTGTTTTTTAAATTTATTATTATTTTCTAAATTATTGAGTTAAAAAATTTTATTGGGTAAATAAGAAAATCAAAGTTTAAAATGTTTGTTTAAAAACTTCTTTAAGTGTAAATGGAATTCTAATGTATGTTTAGAAAGAACAGTAGATAGTAAAAAATCTATAATGATTTCTCTGTAATATATTAGTACAGACTAATCTATTTGAGCTGTTTAATGATTGATTAATTATTTAATTGTTTAATTAAAATGGCATTGTCAGTATGTATAAATATCCGTACAGTTTCCTGTATAAACTTGTCTGAAGAAGTGCATGCATTGGCGTGCATGAAAGCGCTAACAAGTAAAAGGATTTCTTGCAGCATCGACTTGGCGTTATTTGTTACTATCACTTTGGTTTTTCTTTTCTAAGTTTTAGTTGTTTGTGGTTTTTATGTGCGGGATCAAGTGTTTGGAGGTTGCCAATGTCCTTGTTAATGAGGTCCATGATAATCGATTCCATGGCCTTGCAGATCAGGCTAGTTAGGCTGATAGGTCTATAATTTCCCGGATCGGTCAATGCTCCACCTTTTGCTGTCCTCCACTCAGCTGGGACAAAGCTGGTACTCAGGCTTTGGCTGAACAAGAAGCCTAATGGTGCTGTGAATTCCTGCCTGAGTTCATGTAGGATATAGCCTGGGATGTTATCGGGTCCCATGGAGGCTGTATTTTTTGCCTTTAAGAGAGGAGTGATGACCTATTCCCCAGATATAAGGGGAAGGGGGCAGGTACTGAGGATGTCTTGATTTACTGATGGGGAGGGCAAAGGGGTGAAGTTTTCACTTAATCTATCAGCCAGCAAGTTTGCTATATCTAAGGCATTTATATATGTGGTGCCCTTGACCACCAGTTCTGAACAGATCTGGGTACTTCCTTTGAGGTTGCGGACATATGTGAAGAAGGCCTTATGATTGTCTCTAGTAGATGTGGCCAATTTGGACTCAAAGTTTGCTTTGTAGGATTTCACTAGTGCTCTTATTTGTTTGTTCACGCAAAGAAGACATTGTTTCCAATTGGGCACCTGCTCCTTCTTAGTCATTTTTCTTTTGTTATAGAGTTTATTTATTGCAGATGTCCACCAGACAGGCTTACTCTTCTTTGCAGAGGATGATTTATTCCTGTCAGGTATTCCTGATTCCATGCATCTATATAAATGCTCGTATAGTGCTTTGGTGTAGTTTTGGATATTGGTGTCAGTTCCAACAGAAGGGGAGGGGGCTGTGAAGCTGTTTATACCATCCCTCAGGAGGCTGTAATCAGCTTTGGAGAAGTTATGTGTGATCCTAGCTAGAGGGGGGTTGGGGGAGATGGTGATCTTACCAGGGAGGATGATACTATAGGGATGCTGCATTGGTTACTCATGTGTGATGAGATATAACTGGAGCTAGGCACTTTGTGAATGCTCTTGGTATAGTGGATAGTCCAAAGGGTAAGGCAGAGAACTGAAAATGTGATGTCGACACAGAAAATCTTAAGAAACATTTGAAGTCTGGATGAATTGGGATGTGATGATAAGCATCTTTTAAGTCCATTGTTATGAGGAAACGTGAAGGATGAAGAAGTAACAGGTTGTGAAGTGACATAATTTTGAATTTGGGCACTATCATAAACAAGTTTAGGAAAGAAAGATCCAGAAATGGTTTTCAAGTATTTTCTTTCTTTGGCACTAGTACCATCCTTGAATAAAGCCCCTTCCTCCCTGGGAAGGAGGAACTGGTTCTATCAGTCCTTAGGACATCACGTTATAAAGAACAAGTGGGAACAAAAGAGCCTGATCTGGAGGATGAGGAATGATCCCCTGGAAAAGAGGAATTTCTTCTCACTGCCATATGTAACCCTGTTGAATAATTTTTAGAACTCATTTGCCTGAAACAATCTGTTGCCAAAGAGAAAAATGGAGATTCTGACTTTCTGGAAGAGAAAAAGGGCCAGGGTGGGAGAGGGTGACAAGATCTCTTGAATAGTCAGTCAGACTCATTGGACTGTCTTTGGTTTTGGGAGATTTGAGACTTCTTTTTGGAATCACCTTGCCACTTCTTCTTCAACATTTGTTTACTTGACTTCTGTTAAGCCTGTTTATTCTGTTTTATCCTAAAAATTGAATGAAAAGACAGAAAATCACTGGTACAATTTGGAAAAGTAGGGCTGAAAAATCTTAGGAGATTGCCTGGATCAGCTTGGCCCTTACATCACACTTATTGATCACTGTTTTAGCAGGGGGACCAAACATTAAATCTCTAAGAGTTTGAAATCTCATTTTTTTAAAGCATGTGGGAGGTTTTGAGAATGCCAGACAATAATACCTCCTTAGAACAGTACCAGTGGCCATAGCCCTGGAGGAAATTCAACAGAGTCATACATACACCCTGAAAACAATGAGTTGTGATATGTGCAACAGAAGAAACTAAGTTACTTAAAGCAGTTTTTTTCTTCACAAGAAGAAACTGTTGATAAAACCTTCCTCATATGTTCAAAATATGTCAGAACAAACTGTAACATATGAGCTTAAGAATTTAAAATTATGAAAATCAAATGCCTGTCAATAATTTTCCTATCCTAATTAAAAAGAGTACAAATGGAATTAATTAACTGTTTAGCAGCAGTGGAGTCAACTAAGGCTGTAGCTGCTTGGTCAGGTTTGGGAACAGATTATAAAAATTAAAAAAAACTGAGAAACTTTCCACATCCTATCTGCCTTTTAGGGACATATGGCTGACTGTCAGGAAAATTGCAGGTAGTAAGACACAAATCCTCTAAAGCAGACAGGACAAGAGGAATGGGTGTAAGTTCTGAAAAATCCTTTTGTAACAACTCATATTATTTTCTGAGGGACTGAGAAAACTCAGTGTTCTCCCACACTTCCCAGAGAAAGAGAACCCCCCACAGGAAGAATCAGAAACTGACCTCTCCTCCGAGTCTGAATCAGAAATCTGAGAACAAAACCCTGAATCCATCCCTGCATCTTCCTATTCAGATTCAGAGTCTTGAACCTCTTCAGGAAAAGAGACACCTATCTTTTTTTACCAGGAATTATGCTACAAGAAGGATCAATAGCATGAATTAATCCCTGAGCCAGTCCCAGTAAATTACTCCAATCCAAAGAAATTTGGGGAGGACAAGATGCACGTTTGGTTTTCTATTTCTTCTTGACAGGAACAATGGGGCCAACTATGTTACTAATGGATGCAGCTGCTTTCTCCATAAGGGGCACAATATTCTAACACAAGAGAGAAACCTTCCCTATTCCCTCCCATGACTGACAGAGTGGCTCTCCCTAGCAGACTGAGGGGAATCTAACAGCCTCAGATGATGTGGCTAATTCCCAGTCTATAGGGGCTGTAGATTATACACCAGACGGATTTTGGGTAAAAGGTGAGTGGTCTGAGATGCAACAAATGGGCACAACAGAGTCACCCACCTGTAGCTGAGGCAAATTGCTGGCTTACTCTGTGATCGCAAAGGCTGTTTGCCTAACTTCTTTTTCTGTGGCTGGAGGAAGGACTGGCTGAGGGACTGGAAATGTGTTCCATGATCAAGCCAAAAAGTGTATCTCTTTCTCAGAGAAGACAAATAGCAAATGCCAATAAAACTACCAGTCGGCAAAAACTACTTTTTTGACAGAAAAAAAAAAACAGAGTGAAAAGCACTTTCAAACACTAAGGTAGCTCCACAACTGAATGTTAAACACAATTTCTCCACAGAAAATATGTTATCAGTTAGTTTATACTACTTTAAAACTGAGAGAAAAAATGAGCACTCCATTTGAAAGTACTTACAGTCTCGAGACAGTCTGTTAAAAAACACAACACTCCTAGCTTTAAAATACCTTTCCAGAAGATGAAAGTAATAAAACATTAGTAAATATAAGAAAATGATCCGACCACAAGCTAATCACCCTAGACATCCACATCCCCGCCCCCAGCCCCATTAGGGAAATCACCGTAAAAAATTTCTCCAAAGCCAACTTCACGCTTCTTAAGACAGAAGTGGCAAACTTCACAACACCCATGCAGATGGGCAATAGAGGTACGATTGCTGAATCCTACACAAATGCACTTTATAAGCACTTACACGAGTGCATGGATCGTGCTATCCCTAAAAGAACCAAGATGCTATCCTCCAAAAAAGGAAGCCAATCTGGTGGTCCCCTGCCATAAACAAACTTTACAACAGAAGGAAGAAACTGTTGCAAAAAAGAGTAAAATCCCATGATTGGAGGAACTCCCTGGTCAGCATCAGTAAGAAGTTGAGATCCCTCGTAAAATCCTCCAAAGCTAGTTACGAAAACAAAATCTAAAGACAACCACAAAGCATTATATAGCTATGTCAAGAATTTCAATGGCAACACTCATATCTGCTCTGAGTTACAGCACAATGGCACTAAATATACAGAACCAACTGATATTGCCAACATCATGGCAGATAGGGTCAGTGCTAACTTTACCCCCCTCTCACCCCTTAAAGGGCTCAGCTCTATACCGGAAAAATGCAAAGTTCCTGTAATCATGGCTGCACAGGTAAAAAACACACTCTCCAAAGTCAAGAACACAACATCCCAGGCTGCATTCTACACGAACTACAGAATGAACTGGCACCCAACCTAAGCACCATGTTCAAACATAGCCTCACCTCAGGCTTTGTGCCCACTGAATGGTGCACAGTGATGGTTATCCCACTCCACAAAGGGGGAGCCACCATGGACCCTGGGAACTACTGCCCCATTAGCCTAATGAGCCTGGTCTGTAAGGCCATGGAATGTATCATCATGGAACTTATAAACAAAGACATTGCTAATCTCCAAACTCTGGACACCACCCAGTTTGGGTTTGTAAAAGGCAGATCATGTTTCCTAAACCTGATAGACTTCTTTGAAGCAGTCACCAAAGCCGTAGACGAGGGTAAGGTGGTTCACACAGTCTAGCTAGATCTCACCAAGGCTTTTGACACCATTCCCCACTCTGGAATTATAGATAAACTCACTAAACTAGGTATAAATCCCTATGTCACAAGATGGGTTGCCAACTGGTTCACTGACAGAACCCACACAGTGAAAGTAGCAGACTCCAAATCCGACTTCAGACCAATGACAAGTGGAGTACCACAGGGTTCAGTCATGGGTCCTCTCCTGTTTGGTATCTACTTTTCTGAAGTACAGGCTAACACAGAAGGTCTTTGGCTAACGAAGTTCACAGATGACTGCAAACTAGGAGCCATAATCGAAACTCTTAACGATGTGGACATCCTACAAAAGGGCCTTACTGAGACAGATGCCTGGTGTCAAAGCCATGGCCTCAAGCTCAATGCCAAAAAGTGCATTGTCATCCACTTTTGTAAAAGCTCTGTACCCATGAGCTACCACATAGGTGGTAGTCTACTTAACACCGAAAGTGTGATAAGAGACCTTGGGACACAGGTGGACAGTAGTCTCTCCTTTGATAATCACATCACCATAGTAGTCAGGAAATCCTTCTACATGGCACACCTCATCATAAAGGGTTTCTCATCTAGGAAAAAAGAGGTCATTGTTCCCCTCTACTCATCACTCATTAGACCCATTATAGAGTACAATGCCCCTTTTGGTATGTACCTCACAAGACATCTACAACAACAGGAAAGGCCATGGAAATACCTCACAAAGAGGATTACCATCCCTCAAACAAATGCCCTACGCAGACCATCTAAAAAAACTCCAGCTTTTCTCCATCGCATATTGCCTACTCAGAGGTGATCTCTGCCTTACATACAAAGCTATGTCAAACCCAGAGCTGTTGGACATGCTCCACTTAAAGAAATCTCAATCCCTCCAAGCTACACACTCTAGGGACCAAAACCTTGTCACCACTATAAACAGAACATGCTGGAGGGATAGATTCCTGTCCCAGAGACTTCCCATACTCTGGAACAAACTACCTATGTATATCAAACAAAGCTCCTCATTAGCAATCTTCAAGAAAAATCTTGATAATTTGATGGGAAATAGGAAATTCACCCTGGGGATCAACCCTGTGGCTCTGCTTGACAGGGGCAAATGAAAATATTTTTTTTGAGTGGCGAAAGCAGGGTACTTTTTTGGCTAGGCTTATATAGGCCCTAGGGTCAATAGCCTAGTACCTACCTATGAACCTACCTATTTGCCCAGTGAAGGAAAGCACAAGTTGACCGTCGATCCTCAAAAGCCTCAGTGGAGCATACTCTTTGGCAGCAGGAAAGTTCTGAAGGGCTTTGTACCCAAACCTTTCTTTTAGTTAGCTTGAGCTGCTTGACACTTTGGGCATGTGAAAGCTGCCCTGAAGTTTTGGAAGTTGTCTGGCTGTTAATACCCATGGCAGGATATAACTGATACAGCCAAGGCAAATGCAGCAGCAATCAATATGAAGAACATCTAATGTGAAATGTAAAAACATTCTAGAGTTCTGAGAAATTACAGATATTAGAAGATGTTTAATATTTACTGATCATTTGATAATATCTATTACTGTGTGCATAGATGCATGGCACTGCAGTAGACTTTGTTTTATAAAAGAATTGTAAAGAAATGTTCTATTTTTTTATGTAAATGTTCCTTTACTTTTACTTAATGACATTTTTCATGATAAAATGCAGTCTACTGTCTCAAATGTAACATACTACACTGTTCACTTCTGAATGATATTTGTCCCTGTTGTTATACAAATTTGTAACATTTAAGTCTACATTTGTAACATCTTATATAAAGCTAGCATCTTTTTCTCATTTAAATAATACTTTATATGTGTTAAAATTACCCATTGTTCACTGTCTTATAGATTTCTTATTGACACTGTCATTCTTTTGTGTTCCATAAATTTGCATTCAGTCTTTTGCACTTTGATCCTGAACAAGTTTCACTTTCTCTTTGTTGCATACTGCATTTAACACATCCAAGTATGAGTAGTCCTGCAAAAGTGCACAATAAAAAAAAAATAAAAATAAAAAACAGAAAACAAGCAAAAAAAATGATGTCATAGGCCAGTAGTGTATCAGAGAAAATTACATAGTACTAATTTAACAGTCTGGGTAACATCATATGCACAATTTTTATTAAATCCTTTGTTAAAATGCATATAGAGCCAATCATTAGAAATAAGGGTACAAGTATTGTGTAGGTTGAGTGTAGGACAATTTACTTTCTAGCATATAATTATTATGTGACAAGATTTTGTATTTCATTTAACTCTGAATAACTAAGCACGGTTTAAGAGCATATGGACAGATGTTTAGGCAATGTAATCAACACAAAAGAAACAAAGACTACAGGGGAAGTAAACCCATTTTGTTTTTCCTGGAATGTTGTACAGGCCGGTACCTGCACACATGACAAACTGCGACTGAATGCAGCAGTTACTCAGATGTTATTGTAAAAGTACAGGAGGAGGACTGACAAAGATGCGACAGATCAGGCAGACTTGATAATCCAATTGTATTTCTTCCACAGGAAATTATGACTCATGCTGATCTCAAGAGCAAAGCTCAAGAGGTCAGTGGAAGTCAGAAACCTCAGTGTGGCAACAACAGCTTTTCATAACAGAACCCAACAATTTTACTGTATGTTGCACAACACTAAATAAAATAAGTTCAGAAGGTATGATGCTGTTCAGTATGATTACTGTCAACAGCATTCTAGAAGACAGTGAAGAGGGATACAGGGGGTATGTGTGTGTGTGTGTGTGTGTGTGTGTGTGTGTGTGTGTGTGTGTGTGTGTGAGTGTGTGTGTTTGCATGATGTGTGCATTTGTTTGTGTGTGCATGCTGTGACACCCCAACACTGGCCCACTAATCAAGGAGCCTCAATCCTCACCACTGGCAACAGCTAGGGGACGTACACATTGGGAGGATGACAAGTACACACACATTAAAGTGCAATTTCCTTTAAGAGCACACAGAGACCACAGTCAGTCTGGGTCTGGCACAGCTATACGGTTGAGATCTCAGCTGAGTTGTCAAGCCAAAACCTCTAGCACCCTCTCTGTCCAACCAGTGCCTCATGTCCCTGCCCAAGTAGCTGACACACACACACACACACACACACACACACACACACACACACACACACACACACACACACACACACACACACACACTTTGAGATCTGATTTATATAGAAACACACACGCACACCTGGGAAAGGCTGGTATAGGTTTACTAGCTATGCCTCCTTCAGATTATAAGGTAGTTATCACTGCCACCAGCCACTCTTATCAGTTACTCTAGGTGCTTAACAAAGGGTGTCCAATCCTACTGTGTAATGTTACTAATAATCCAAATGGTAATTTTGACCATGCACCAGGCTATTAGTAGTGGCCTGTACAGTGTCACCAAATACATGTGCAAGTACTCTAAGAGCTTGAATATGTCTCACAAATATCAGCCACAACGTTAGGTTTAAATATATTTAATAATAAATAACAAAAGAACAAGACAATACTCAGAAAACAAACACAATTAATTCAGAGTTCAAAATCACAGGAAATATTTTAAAACAACATTGCAGGACAGTCTCAAATAAATACAGAAAACATCTAAACTAATCTTTACTATATTCCTAATTATATCTAAAATAAATTACTGTACCATAGTTACTTACTATTAGCATGCTAAGTGCAGATGTTGAAGATGAATTGATGTTCTTGCTAGGATCAAGACAAAATGCAAAATGTACAGTCTCTCTGAAAGATTTCTTAATTTAATATCAAATAGTATTTATGTATTTATTTATTGATTGCATTTGTTTACTGGGAAAGTCCACTGGGCCTAAGAAGAGCCCATTTTCAGTGGAGACCCGGGGAGAAAAGCTCCACATATAATTACATACAAAAAATTTACATGAAAATAAAATGTTAACACCATAAGTACAGTATGTATAAAACAGTAGTAGCACATAAAATAAAAAATAACTACACAGAATAATGTGATAATAACATTGAATCATTTCATAAAACAGAGGAGAATTATTTGCTACTCGGGTGCTCATGAGAATGAAAAGTGTAAATATTTAAGTAAGATTATTAGTAAAGAGAAGAATTTAGCATAAAAGAAAGAGAGATGGAGACAGAAGGCTAAGGTGAGGATAGCAGAGGTTAAAGTGACAGCAGAAGGAATTGGTTTGAAAGAGAGAAGGGGAAGATAGGCTAGTTATAGTGTGATAGGGTAATAATTCTGAGAGACGGTTATGTTATTACTGCTGGGTTAGCTTGTATGACATCACTTTTTTGTCACCTGACTTCAGTTTCCAGGCTAAATCCCCCATTGTAGCATTTGACATCTCATTGTGAAAAATACATAGCCTTCAGATGTTTGCAGTTGCTAGAAGACATAAAGCAATAAAATACTTACAAAACAATGCAGAAAGCACCCTAGTTCTAGACATCCTGTCCCCTTGCTGCATTGAAACTAACGTTTATAACACAATCATAAAATAATTTAATTTCAACTTATTTTCTTGAAGTTTTGCAAGTTAACCCTGTATGTTCCAGTTTCTACTATTAAAACATATGTTTGCACAGGTATACATTTTATATGCATTTCTGTTCTTTTCTAGTAGGGTACACTGTGGACACATGCTTGAAGCTCAGTACTGTACAAACAAATACTTCTGTACCAGTAGTTTAATATACACATAACATATAGTTCTAATACATTTGGTAACACAAGCAATTGCATCATGCTGCTATTCACAAATGACATTTAACTATTTACAAAATTCCAGATAGCTGGGCTGGTAGTGTCTCCTTTTGTTACATTTCTATATAAATCATATTAATATTCTCAAACCACATATAATTATTTACAAAATTCCAGCTAGCAGGGCTGGCAGTATTTCCCTTGTGTCACACATACATATGTGTGTTAACAAAGTATATGAACATTTTATAATTCATTATAGAAACTATGTGAAGAGAAATATTTAATGAGTTTATTAGAGTCTTTTAATAGAAACTGGTCTCAGAAGTCTTTTATTGTTTTAAATGTATATGTGATATACATTTTATATTGTAGCATCAAAATAAGACAACAAGGGCACTTTGTCTATAATATAGTGGAATTCTATTAAAACGTAAGGCAAAATAACAGTTTAATGGTGCAAACTCTTTTATAGAGTAGGAAAAAAAAACATTCCACTTGTTCTCCAGTCTCTCACAGCAGTTCATGTGTGTTTAGACAGTTTACTCCTGGCTGGATTCACAGTAGACTATTGTCAGACTGTCTAAGGTGCCTCAAGGTTCCCTCTTTACTTACACGGTATGCTTCAGAGATGCTGTTCCAGACATAAAGTCCCCCTGCTTTGAGAAGTCAACATTTCTGATCTCTAAGGCCATAACCCTCTTTCTTTATACTTTAAGCAAACAAGGTATTTTTTGTCACCAGCACTGCTTAAAGGAAGCTCTCTACCTAATAAAATAGGCATGTCTGTCTTTCTTAAAGTACAGAACAACATTTTCTGTGTAGCAATATTTATGATGTTATTTACAAGACATTATTTCTAGTACATCACATCACAATGCAATTTACAATATTATGTACACAGCATCAGTGTTTTTACACATCCTATGATGAGACACACCACATTATGCTACATTAACCCCCCTCAATTTGAACTCTGTATTTCAGGTCCACCATATTGGTTGCAGGCCCTAGGCAGGCCATCTGCATTGTGGTGGGTCAATCCTGACTAATGCCTTACAGTGGTTAAAACAAACAGCCACCTATGAAACTTAGTATTTTCATGTTGTTGTATGTGAAGCCACATTAGGGGTGCATGGTCTGTGACCAATGTAAAGCCCTTGCCAAGGAGATAATACTTCAGTGATAACAGCATTCACTAGATTGCTAGATATTGCTTCTTGATAATGGAAGTTATGATCATTGCTTTGATTGTCTTGTGAGTTAATCATGCATGGTGTTCTTTCACCATAAAATCATGTGAAATCACTGTCCTTAAGTCTACCTCTGATGCATCAGTATAAATTAGGAAGGGTTTACTGAAATCTGGGAATGTTAAAGCAGGTTCTGAACCTAATGTTTCCTTCAACAGTTTAAAAATATTATCTTCCTTTAGTGCCCATATTATTTTAATGACAACTACCTATTTATGACATGTGGAAGGGGGCATGCTATACATACAAAACACGATACACATTTTTGATTGCAACAACAAGAATGTCCTCTCTTGCTTCTTAGTGCCTGGAAATGGCCAATTTATCTGCATTTCTGGCTTTTTTACTGGGACGTGAAATTTTCCCTTCCTATTACATGTCCTAACTATTTCACATCTTCAAGTTAAATTCCTCTTGCAGGTATTGACTGCCATTATGGCTTCCCTCAGAGAGTGTTTCCCAGTCTATTCTTTGGTTAGATATAAATTCCTGTCCTCAGAGTGTATTATGAAGTCATGTAGTGAGCAACACATATCTGACTTGGGACTTTACTCTGTCCATTAATCACTGAACGTTTTCAGGGATACCATCTTGCCCAAAAGGGAAGTCAATGTACTAGAATTAACCCTCCATTGTCAGAAGGATTTGCCATCACCCTTTTTTCACATCTGTGGTCAAGAATCTTGCCTTCCCAATCATATTAGTTTTGCTTTCCTCAGCACTGCGTAGCTGTTGACTTTTGAAATGTTGTGCAGTTTAGCAAAATAATTAACAGACCTGATGTTTCCAGTAGACTTTGGATCAAATACTATGGAAGTGTTCCACTTAGGTTTCTGACTCCAATATCACACTAATTTTAAGGATTTCGTACTTCTGGCAAGACCTTTCTGTGTGGCTTTAGTATTCTATAGGATTGTAAGTTGACCTATTCTAATGGAATGTATCAGGTATATTCTGCCATGTAGTTATGAGAGCACTTGCTTGTGTCTTTTCAAAACTCTTCTGTTTCTGTGGCTTTGTTAGAGAGTTATTTGCCTACAGAGTAGGCACAGCTGGTTTATTTTTTCTCCATCAGTTTCATCACTTTCTGCTATTAAGCGAAGTACAGAAGTATACACCTCTTTATCTGTTGTCAGAACATTGATATGGTATAAATGCTCTGGCCTCCTCTTAAAAGTCTAACTCTGTAATAAAAATTATTTAATTTCCCACTATTTCACATGAACCCTGCCATTCATCCAAAAATGTATTCCGTGAGTTCCCATATGATGTGCATAACCACATTTCAAACTTATAAGCAGGCATAGTGCTCTATAGCACATTTAAATGAAGTATTTTCTTCCTGCTAAGTTTGTTTGTTAACATGTAGTAATCAGTGAGGATGCCTAACATATAGTAATTCAGAAGGGCTAAACCTTGTTCAGGCCAGTGGTACTTCTCTAATGACAAACAGCAGCAGCAGAGCAAACATGGGGCAATGGGGGCAACTGCCTCAGGTGTAAAGTGTTAGAGCAGCAATTGAGGCACTCAGTTTAAAATAATTAGAAGTAATTTCTTCTTCTTTTTTTTCCAAGCTGAGAGGGCTATGGGTCTGGTTGTAGAAAGCCAAGGTTTTTTGCTCTTTGCTTAAAGAGCTGTAGGAAGCTAATCATTTCTATTCCCTGCTTTACAACACTTTCAGGCTGCAATGACAGTTCTGATCCCTGCTTTGCGAAACTTATAGGTTGTAGTGCTTTACTGTGTTACTCCTTTCCTTCTACTGATTCTGTTATTGCATGTTTCTCTGCCATAGGTATTATTTTTTATATCTCATTAAATGGCATAGGTTTGTTTTCTCGATCTCTAATCTTAGTTTTTTTTTATCTTTAGAGTTTTCTATCACTATAACTTGATATATACTGGTTTTAGGCACCCTTTTGAATGTGCTTTATATTTTCTCCCTCCCATTTTTCCAGGTTAGACAGATGTATATCTTATTTATTTATTGACATTTGTTGACTAGGTTAGTCCGACTGAGCCATTGCCCTTTTTCAGCGGAAGCTTATTCACTTGCTTGTTCCTCTTCCCACACTAATAAGGTGGTCTGTAAAAATGATTATCTTCCTCTCATAGCTTCCAAAGGCCTTTGCCTTATAATATGTCATAAACAGCAGATTAAATCAACAGGAGGCGCTACCTTTCCAAATATGGATTTTATTTCTAGTTGAGAAAGGGGATGTTGTTTTCTATTTCCATGTATGCAGACTACTTCAACTGTTTTAATAAGGGTTTTCTTTCTGTGGACATACAGCACCTTCTTATGTGCAACCATACAACCTGAATCCAGGAGTTCCTGCAGCTCTTTGCTGTCAGTTAAGGCACTGCATTAAATAAATTTGCAACAGCACAAAAACACAAAGCTGACTCAGCCATTCCACCAAACAATTTCTTGCATTCCTTCAGCTCAGCATCTTCAGTGGTATGCTTTTCAATGGTTACAGTTTCACAGGTAGAACAGTATTATAATTACTACTACATAATTATAATATGTGACCCCCTTTCCCACATTTAAAACAGAATATGTCTATAGCTGGCATTTTCTGTTTGTTATGAGAATGTAACACAGGCTTTTCTATAGATTTCCTTGAAGTTTTAGACAAGGTACTTGAGTTTCTTCTGTTTTAATAAATTTCTGAACTCAGATATTTTACAATTTGCCATAGATTTAGACTTTTCAGTTTTAAACATAGTTTTCTTGCATAACAATGTCTCTATCGATGCAACATTTTCAGCATCTATAAGATCAGATTGAGATATCCACATTCTTCAAATGGCAGACAAAGTCCTTTTAAACTTATTAATGGCTAACATTTCTATCTGCAGAAATGTACCACTCTTTCTAAAAGTAAAATGTACAGTACTATTTACAAAGTATTATTTTTAGCACATCACATCATAACAGAGTAATATTTACAATATTACTTACAGGACATTTTATGCTGGCATATATAATTAAATGTGTATTTGTTATGTATGTATCTACCTCTCTATCTATCTATCTATCTATCTATCTATCTATCTATCTATCTATCTATCTATGGGTGCCCTGCATTTGGTCTAAATGCAGGTTTGTCAACATCTGTTAAATTGACTGCATTTGGTTGATGTATGCAGATTATTTTTTTTATTTCTTTCTAGAAGAAATGGTTTAGATACATTGAAATGTCAAAATAGTGAAATTCAATGTTTCAATATAGACTCTGTCTCTGTATATATATATATATATATATATATATATATGTACACACATATATATATATATATATATATATATATATATATATATATATATATATATATGTGTGTGTGTGTGTGTGTGTGTGTGTGTGTGTGTGTATATATATATATATATATATATATATATATATATATATATATATATATATATATATATGGCTCTACTGTACTTCAAGTGATCAAAACTTTGGAAAACTGAAATTCTAATTTTCTAATTCATGAGATGAAAACATCACAAATTCAAAATAATAAAACTTTAACATTTCGAAACTTGTAAGAATGAAACACCTACTGTGCATGTCTGACAATACTTGGACATTCTGAATGGAGATCGCTGAGTGAATAGAACAACAGTGGGTATTGCCTGTACATTAACACCCTGCTGGAGAACGTTCTTTATCCAGTCAGGGTTTAATGGACATATTGCCCATTATCTAATGTTTTGTACTATGTGGACCTTTATCTCCTCTACATACCTCCAGTACAGAAGAAAAAAAGGTGTAGCATGCGAACTGGCTTTCAGAGCCTTTGAAAACTCATAAAACACTTAGCTATGTGAAACAGACAGCAGGCTGAAACAAATTGTTCCTCTGAAGAATGACCAGCTTTAACAGCTATTAGGTACTTCATTCTGCCACACACAAATTTTTGTTTTATAAGTGTGACAGAGTGAAATGTTTAACTGTTTCTAAAGCCGTTTTACCTTCTGCCAGAAGTGTAGCTGGCTAAACAAACACCCCACAAAAGTCAGATCCACCCTTAGCTCTTCCATTGAACAGCACAAAAAAAAAGCCATTCTTTCTATTGGCACACCATTCAGGTGACCAGACGTCTGACCCCTTCCCCTTGCTCCTACCCCAGCCATTCAGGTTCCATTTCTGTGTTCTGCCCTTGACCCCCCTTCCATACATTTTAATAAAAAAATAATTTTAACCTGTACCGAACACTGGCCACAGTTTATACATTGCCTACATGTTCTGCTACGCTACTTAGGTTTTAGATGAAAAAAAGAGATTTTCTTTTTTTTTACTTTTAAACTGCAGCAAACTGCTTGCTACAATGCAACAAATGTTGTTACAGTCTAGACCACAGATGGAGTGTCACAGCTCTTAACAGCTGGTATGGCATTAAAGAGAAATCGGGATCAACTGACCATAGCTCCCCGACACTTTATACCCTGGGCATTTGCCCCTTTCTCTTGCCCTAATTACACTACTGCCATTTGCCACTGTTCTTTGCTAGCTAACACTATCTAATGTTAATCTCTAAAGTGTGACCCAGTCTTAGCAGCACTTGGGACAGGGGCTTAAAAAACCTGTTAAGCACCTTTCAGACGTCAGAAAGGTGCTTATCAAGCTAGTTTTTCCTGTTTTGGAAAAATAATCATGGCTTTCTATACACTAAAACATATATCTGCATTAATTTTATTTTGACTACCTCAAAAGTAGATTCCTTTCCTGTTGAGGGAACTTGACTTAAGACTAAGCTTAGTTTTCTGAAAGTTTAGTATAGGTTCATAGATTCAGAGGTGATTACCAGGCTAATGGCACAGGAGCCTTTACAGGCCTAGCCAATAATATCCAGGATGTGACAATATTATGTTTTAATTCCCCAGATATGGATGGGGTAGTATAGGCTAGTGGGTCTTTGGGTATTGGAGCCCTGAGTAATTTTTCAAACTGCCTCTGTCCATAAAGGACATGGACAGTACCCCAGGAGTGAATTTATGATTCTTCATTTATCCAAATTCTTTTTGAAGAGAGTGAAGGACGGGCTTTGTTTTACGAAGATGAGAAGTTTATTCCATTGATGAGGTATCCTTTGGGATACGAATCTGACTCTCCAGCAAGCAGAATTATTGTTGCTTGATCAAGCTATGATGCTGCATTTATTTTTTATTTTAATTTTACTGTATAAGACTCACAAAACATGTCTGTTTCAGGGGCAACCCAAGATCATTCTCTGGTTAAGTGACATCCTCTGAGTTACTCAGTATATAGCTATAACATAAGGAATCAAAGACAGAATTATAAGACAAAACTTGTTAGGAGCTTATGCCCTTAACCCCTTTATTGTACTTCCAATCCTTCTAGAAAGCTAGTAAATGATCCTTTTTTCACTTTTCTCATATTGAATGTTTACAGACTGCAGTCATATCTTTTGTCATGAAAAGTTATTTGACACACTAAAAGTAATTATACAAAGCAACTGCAAAATCACTTTTTTTTTCATGGAATAGTAGTGGTCTACATTCATGCATTGAAAAAAAAATTACAGTGAATGGCTAACAATCGAACATTAAACATCGGAAGTTTAACATACAGAAAAAGCTTAACACCGAAAAATAATTCATCAAATGGCCATAGATGACCAACAGCCAGGAAATATTATGACTGCATAAGGTAAGCGCTGAAAACCTTTTTTAAATTTTCCCTATTCCCCACTGTAGTGCGATCTTGGAGTTGGTATATATATTTGGGGGGTTGTTACGTTTGTGATGTTGGCCAACTATGGCCATTTGATAACTAATTTTTTTGCTGTTAAGCTTTTTGGGTGCATTAAAATTTCAGTGTTTAACATTCGATTATTAGCCATTCTCTGTAATTTTTTTCAATGTGCGAACATAATCCCGAATGGTACAGTGACAGTGTCATAGCTTTTTATGTAGAACCATAACATTAAACATACTTTCATTAATGTTGGCAAACAGCATTCCTGAAGTAATGAATATGAATTTGCAAGAACTTAAAAAGGTGTTGAAAGACAGGCCTTGAAGTTACAGAGTGTGTCTTGACTAAACAGCTAAACACCAACCCCATAAAATGAATATGCTTAACTTTTTCAGAACATATTTACACATTTCCAGCTGTAAGACTTCCGTAGATGCAATTCCTTTTATGAATGTACGGCACAAGCTTTTAGTAGTTTCTTGTATTTTGAGACAAAATAACATTTGCTTTAGACAGCATTATGAATGCAGAAGCGGAATTATTTTAACTCTCGGTAGAAATGTGTTCTTATTATCTCAAAAACATGTTGAATGTTTGCTGAAATAACTATTTTACATCAAACTAAAATGTCAAATAAAAAGATTGTGCTCCCTAAACTAAATTTTACCTTTAACATGCACAGAAATTACAAACTCATATAAGTTTGATTGGACAATCCAGGGTGCGTATTGTACATTGTGCAAATATTACTGCACTCTGAGGAACTTGTAAAGTATTTACTTATAGGTTCATAGGTTCATACTAGGCTATCTGCCCTAGGGCATTTATAAGCCTAGCCAGAGTGTGTTTGGCTTTCGCCACCCATTTTAAATTAATTTTGCTGTGCCCTTTTTCGAGGTTAGTATACTGTGCCTCTGTCTAACAGTGACACAGAAGTGATACCCGGGGTAAACCTACGATCTCCCCTCCACTCATCAAGATTCCTCTTGAAGAGAGTCAATGAGGGACTCTGCCTAACCTGGACTGGGATTTTATTCCAGAGTGAAAGGAGCCTCTGGGTTATGAATCTGTCCCTGCAGCATGTCCTATTTATTTCAGTGCTGAGGTTCAAGTCTCTCGAACGCGTAGCTCGATGGGATTTGGATTTTCTGAGGTGCAGCATGTCCATTAATTGGACATTGCTTTATACATCAGGTACAGATTGCCTCTGAGCAGGAGGTATGCCACTGAGTAGAGCTGGAGTTTCTTTAACCGGGCAGCATATGGCATCTGTTTGTGCCCTTTGATCCTCTTGGTGAGGTACTTTTGGGGTCTTTCCAGTTGTGCAGGTGTCTGGTAAGGTAGATCCCAAAAGGGGCATTGTACTCAATTATGGGCCTGATGAGGGATGAGTAAAGAGGCACGATGACCTCCCCTGATCTAGATGTGAATCCCTTCATGATTAGGTGGGCTATATGAAATGTTTTTCTAACCATTTTGGCCACGTGGTTGTCAAATGAGAGATTGCTATCAACTTGGGTCCCCAGGTCCCTAATTACTTCTTCTGTACTTAATGGATTACCACCTATGTGGTAATTTGTGGGCACTTTGTTTTTGCCAAAGGGGATGACTTTAAACTTTTTGGCATTTAGCTTGAGGCCATGGCTCTGGCACCAGTTGTCTGTTTCTATGAGGCCCTTTTGGAGGATGCTTGTGTCGGCTGGAGAGTCGATTATGGCACCCAGTTTGCAGTCATCTGTGAACTTGGTCAGCCACAGTCCTTCCATGTTAGCCTGTACCTCCGAGAAATATATACCAAACAAAAGAGGTCCCAGGACTGAGCCTTGTGGGCTGCCACTTGTAACTGTTTTGGAGTCTGACATGGCTCCAGCAGTTCTAACCATGTGGGTTCTGTCCTTGAGCCAGTTTGCAACCCATCTAGTGACATAGGGGTTTATATTTAAGCTGGTGAGCTTATCTATAATGCCCGAGTGGGGTATTGTATCGGAGGCTTTTGCGAGGTCCAGGTAGGCTGTGTGGACCACCTTCCCCTCGTCAATGGCCTTGGTGACTGTTTCAAAGAAATTGACCAGGTTTAAGAGGCAGGATCTGCCCTTAACAAAGCTGAACTGGGTAGGATCCAGTGTCTGTAGGTCCCCAATATCTTTATTTATGAGGTCCATGATGATCCTTTCCATAGCTTTGCAGCCCAAGCTAGTCAGGCTTATGGGGCGATAGTTTTCAGGATCTGTTGAAGCACCACCTTTGTGGAGAGGGACCACTGTTGCTGTACGCCACTCTTTGGGTACATATCCTGTAGTAAGGCTGATATTGAACAGTAGTTTTATGTTTGGGTTTAGCTCTTCTTGGAGTAGGACGCATTCCGGGACATCGTCTGGTCCCATTGATGATGTGTTTTTTGCTTTGGAGAGGGCAGCTCTTACCTGAGCATCGAGTGCCCGTAGTTTTTTCCTAATACTGATCAGAGATGCCTTCCCTTTTTGGGATTTTGCTCTATCATGTAGTAGCTTCTTCCTTCTATTGTATAGTTTGTTTATGGCTGGGGTCCACCAGACAGGACGCCTGACTTTGGAGGATTGGGTCTTGGTTTTATTTGGGATTGCATGATCCATGCATTCCTGAAGGTGTTCATAGAATGCGTTTATAAAGGATTCTGCGGTCTGGGCCATATTTTCCACAGGCCCGGGGGCTTTGAAGGATTCCACTTAGGTTTTGAGTAGTGTGAAATTTGCTTTAGAGAAGTTTTTCACTGAATGGCATGTTATTGTAGTAATAACTCCATAATGTACAGGGCTATATCAGAAACCTGATCTTGTGAGTCCCAACAATTTGAAAACTCAAGGCTGCTCAAACAGCAGCAAATTCCAAAACTTACTGTTATTTATTTAAAACATCATTTGCAGTGGAAATCAAAGTCTTCATGTACCTCCATGAAGTGATGGAATATTCCCCCACACACTTGTTAATTATGCATGCTAACTCTGAGATCATTGTACCTAAGAATATAATAAATTATCCAAGGTACCACATCCTTGAACATCTGTACGTTCAGTCCCACTTTTTCTGAAGGTCACACTGACAGTGTTAAGAATTTTGACATACAGCGTGAATGTACACCCCATTCATACCTTGATGCTTACATAAAAGAATGCAACAATCATCAAAATGCTGCACATATGTGATGAGCATAGCAGGGTCTTGTGTATTTAGCTAAGTTAGGTGCTCAGCATATCAGGGGAGTCTGCATTTGCCAAAGTGAGGTGCTGAACATGTGAGGGGCACGAATATTTACCTAAGTAATGTTTTGCGCATATCAGTGGCATGAGAGATTTACCAAAATTCATGTTTACCTAAGTTAGGTTCAGAGCATATAATGGTACTTACCTATGTTATGTGCTGAGAACATCAGGGACATAAGTGTTTACCTAATTTAGGTGCTGAGCATGTCAGGTGCATGGGTATTTACCTAATTTAGGTGTTGAGCATATCAGGAACATGATTATTTACTTGAGCTATGTGCTGAATATATCAGGTCGTGTGTATTTACTTCAGTTAGGTTCTGAGCATGCCAGACACAGTATTATTTACCTACGTTAGGTAATGAGCATGTCAGGTGCATGGATATTTACCTAATTTAGTTGCATACCATGGTGGTGCAGTGGTTAGCATTACCACCTCACAGCAAGAGGTTTTTCAGTTCAATTCTTGGCTGGGGTGCCTTTTGAGCGGAGTCTGCATGTCCTCCCTATGGTCACGTGGGTTTCTTCTGGGTGCTTCGGTTTCCTCCCACATCCCAAAGACATGCAGTAGGTGGATTGGACACTCTAAATTGGCCCTAGGTGTGAGTGTGTGCGTGTGTGGGCCTTCTGTGGAAGGTTGGGAGCTGGGCTGGCAACTCGACACTGTAAAACTCCACTGCCAGTCATGAGCGGACAGATGATCTGCTGTGGTGACCCCTAACTGGGAAAAGCCGAAAGAAGAAGAAGAAGAAGAAGAGGTGCATATCAGGGGTATGGGTATTTGCCTAAGCTATTTGCTGAGTGTACCAGGGACATGAGTATTTACCTAATTTAGGTGCTGAGAATCTTAGGGACATGATTGCTTACCTAAGGTATGTGTTGAGCATATCAGCAGCATGAATATTTACCTACGTTATGATCTTATTAGGGACATATATTTATCTGTGTTAGGTGATGAGCATATCAGGGACATGAGTATTTAACTATGTTATGCGCTGAGTATATCAGAGGCATGAGTATTTAACTATGTTATGCGCTGAGTATATCAGAGGCATGAGTATTAACCTAAGTTATGAGATGAGAATATCAGTCAGGCGATTAGCATATCAGGAGCATAAGTATTATGTTATGCGCCGAGTATGTCAGAGGAATTAGTAGTTACCCAAGTTATGCACTGAGAATATCAGGGACATACATGTTTACTTAAGTTTACCTAAGTAAGGTACTGACTATGTCAGGGGAATGAGAATTCACCTACGTTATGTGTTGTGCTTATCTGGGTCATACGTATTTTCTTAAGTTATGTGCTGAGCATATCAGGGGCATGAGTGTTTTCCTAAGAATGTATTGAACATATCAGGGTTTGAGTATTAGGTGGTAAGCATATCAAGGGAAGGAATATTTTGTCCTAGTTATGTGCTAAGCATATCAGGGGAATGAGAAATTAACCTAAGTTAGGTGTTGAGCATATTAGGGGCATGCCTATTTATTTGAGTTATGTGTTGAATATATCAGGTTCTCAGCATGTCAGAGGCAGCAGCGTTTACCTAAGTTAGTTTCTGAGCATGTCAGAGCAGCATTTACCTACGTTAGGTGCTAAACACATTGCAGGCATGAGAATGTATCTAAATTATGTGCTAAGGATATCAGGATAATGAGCAATTAACCAAGTTAGGTGCTGAGCATATCATAGGCATGAGTATTAACCTAAGCTATGTGTTGATCATATCATGGACATGTTTGTCACCCATGCTATATGCTAAGCATGCCAGGAGCATGAGTATTTACTCAGGTTTGGTGCTGAACATATCAGGGGCATGAGTATTTACCTAAGCTATGTGTTGAGCATACCGGGGAGATGACTATTTACCTAATTTAGGTGCTGAGAATGTCAGCGACATATTTACCTATGTTATGAGTTAAGCATATCAGCGGCATGAAGTTCTGACCTAAGCATGGGTGGAACAGTGATGCAGATAGTGGTTTCACCTCACATTAAGAGGTTCTCCAGTTCAGTTCTCAGCTGGGGTGCCTTTTGTGTGGAGCGTGCATTTTCTACCACTGTTTGCATGGGTTTACCCTGAGTGCTCTGGTTTCCTCCCACATTCCAGAGACATGCAGTAGGTGGATTGGACACTCTAAATTGACAAGAGGTTGAGTGTGTGGTATGGAACAGCAGCCATGCCAGGTCTAGCCACCTGACATTGTACACCTTGGCTCTACATGGTTGTCACCATTGAAGTGAAACCTTACCCTTTTGTGCAAAATGGGGAAAAGGGATTATGGATGGATCGATGGATTATGTCCTAAGCATATCAGGGATATGAATATTTACATAAGGTATGCATTGAGCATATCAGTGGCATGAGTATTTACCTTTATTATGCACTGAGCATGCCTCTGGCATGAATATTTACCTAAATTAGGTGCTGAGCATGTCAGCAGCATGAGTATTTACTTAAGTTTACCTAAGTTAGGTGCTATGTCAAGGGAATGAGTACTTACCTATGTTATGTGTTGTGCATATCAGGGATATGAGTATTAAGGTGCTGATCATGTCAGTGACATGAGTATTTACCTATATTATCTGGTGACCATATCATGGACATGAGTATTTACCTATATTATCTAGTGACCACATCATGGACATAAGTATTTCCCTATATTATCTGGTGACCACATCATGGACATGAGTATTTTCCTAAGTTATGTTTTGAGCATATCACAAGCATGAGTATTAGGTGGTGAGCATATTGGGGAATGAGTATTTACCTAAGTTGTGTGATAAGCATATCGGGGACATCATTATTTACTGCTGATCATATCAGAGGAATGAGTATATATTGAGCATATCAGGGGCATGGATAGTTATCTAAACTATGTGCTGAGTATGTCAGTGGAGTATTTATCAATGTAATATGTTGAGTATATGAAAGGCATGAGTATTAGGTGCTAAGAACATTAGAGGAATATGTATATACCTTAGTTATGTGCCAGTGACATGAGTATTTACCTAAGTCATGTGCTGAACATATCATGGGTATGTGTAGTAGATGCTGAGCATATCAGAGAATGAGTATTTATCCAAGTCATGTGCTGAGCATATTGGCAACATAAGTATTTACCAAATTTTACCTATGCTAGGTTTTGGACATTTCAGAGGCATTAGTACTTACCAAAGTAGTTTACTGACTATATCAAGGGCATGAGTAAGTTATATGCTGAGCATATCAGAGGCATGAATATTTCCCTAAGCAATGTGTTGAGCATATCTGGGACATGAATATTACATGCTTAGGATATCAGGGGAAGGTGTATTTACCTAATTAGGTGTTGAGCGTATCATTTACCCAAATTATGTACTGAGCATATTAGGGACATGTGTCTTTACCTATGTTTACATGTTTACCTACACATACCTATGTTTACATAGGTTAGGTGTTGAACATGTGAAGGGGATAAATATTTACCTAAGTTAGGTGCTGAGTGGAGATGATTGTGTGTGTTAAGCCTAGTCAGCCTAGTTGTACTACGATAAATCCAGCAAACCTCTTAGACCATTACGACAAGGAGAGATCGTGAAAATGCAGATGTCTAAAGGATACAACAGAGTCATACCTGTCAACCTGGAAACATCAAAAATCTGGGCAAAGGCCCATGAAAATTAGGTACAACTGGCCAAAAAATAAGGATACTGATTAATATAAAATTTGCATACATAATCACATAACCCAGCCCAATCCAATAAAATTGTGGGATATTCACATGAAGCTTGAAGTCACTAATTAGGGATGGTATATACTGATGTGCTTACAAATAAGGTGGACCTAAACTGCAGTAATTATTTAAGCACCATCTATTTAGATACTTTTCTATAGTCACATGATGAAGAAAATCAATCGAAACGTCAGTAACTCTCCACTGCAGAGCTGTAGCCATTCACTCCAAGGGTGACACACTGAAAACAAATGCTTCTCAGAATAAAGTAACAGAGTGGAATAAAAGTTTCCAATAAAACATGATTCCAGGACTGCTAAATTTTGGCTTGAATGAAAGAAGATTGCTGACCAAGTGCAAAACCTCAGTCACCACTCGCCCCATACCTACCTCCTCCCTAAAAAGAAGCAAAACGAGGAAGGTCCACTGACAGTCTACTCTAAGGTTAAAGAAAATACTCTTCAAAGGGAATTCTTCCTTTCAAACTAATGCCCAAAGTAACACTGCTTTAATTTGTCTGTACTAGGTTAGAAAACATTTTTTACTGGATAGTCAAAAGATCTAAGATTTTGCAAGGGATAATAATGATGCTGAAAATTAAAAATGTTGTCAACATCAACAAGATGATCAGAGAAGTGAGGCTACCCTGTGCTAGTTGTTTGAACATTTTACACTATTGCAAAGCCCAGCTCTACATTACAGTTCAAAAATCAAGCAGAACAGGTAGGGCAGGGACTGTAACTTTGGACTGCATGCAAAAAAATGCAATTTCTGGGCTTAGTTGCTTAGATTTTTGGCAAGAAACCAGAAATGAGTTTACACAAGTCAGGCAGAGTTTTTGCCAGTAGGTGAATTTTCTGCCAAACCTAAGATGCCCATTTTGTTGACAGCAGAAAGTAGAGGGAGTCATCTTTTAAGAATAAATTATTAGCGATGTGACAAATGCAGCACAGCAGCTAAATATCAGCTTAATTGCAAGCAAAGAAAAACAGATGAAAGTGCAGCTCGCCAATGGGTTAATAATTAGAGAGGTTAGAAAACGGTATCCTAATAACAACCAATCAGACTTCATCCTTTCTCTTGTACCTAGACCATAGTTCTTTATGAGAATTTTTGTCCGCATTTTGAGTCTTAAAAATCTTAAGTTTTATTATTCCATACTGAAAGAGTTTGTCGCGCTTTCATAAGCATATTTAAATTACTATCATCCGTGTTAAAATACTGAATCATAATAACTGATTAAAAAAAGCTGTTAGTATATAGTCCTTAGCCATAACAAAACCATGCACTTTTTATAGATGGAGATAAGTCTATTGGCATTTATCAAAGCTGTGGGATAGAAAGCATCAGTATTAAGCACCAGTTTCTCAAAAAATGAGACATTTAATTTGGAGAAAGGTGGAACTTTCATTTCAGTAAGCCTGTTCAGACAAAAATCCTAAACACCTCTGCATGCATAACTACATGATAACTTTGGTATCACAGGGTTTGTCATCTCTTCCCTGATATATGAACTTCCGCTAGCAACCAAGAGTCGCTGAAAGTATTACTTCAAATATTTGAAACATAGTGCACACGCAGCTATCAATCACAGCGAGCTTCTGAATGCAAAAAACTTATTTTAGGTTCATTTCATTTCTTTAGGATCGTTAAGTTACTATCACTGTCACTCCTTGCCTGCCACTTCTTTAGGATCGTTAAGTTACTATCACTGTCACTCCTTGCCAGCCACTACCTCAGGCTATACACACAATAGCTAAATTTAGAGATAATCTTTTATTTTACCCCAACTCTATTCCTACATCAGTCAATTCTTCACTGTTCTCTTTTTTTCAAAGACTTTAAAGACTTGATCAATAAATGCCATTGGTACAATATATGCTGTTTTCTCACTTTGTTTTTCTATACCAGCCAAATATTCTCTGTTACATTGTATATCTAGGCCATGTGATATTCTTTTTAAAAAGTTATGATTCTGCACAAAGTCAAAACATTAGCGTTCATATTTTGAGTTAAACGTTAATTAGCCAGAGACTATGATCAAGTCCCACAAACAACATGACAAATTCTCAGGTTATATTTTCAAATAATATAACATGTACTATACAATGAACCCCCATTAATATTCTAAAATGTGCATGGTGATTGGCCAGTGTGCCCGTTGTAAATCCCACAATATACTAAAGGAAAAAGGTCCGGTCACCTGGACTTTTTTCCGTTGGTATAAAGTCCTCAAAACATTTTTAAACAAATAAAAAAAAGAAAAAAAAAAGAAAAAATGGAGCAACAGAGACATTCCATTTCAAAGCATTGATGTACTGGGTATACGTGGGACACAAGTACTATATGCATGCTCAGTACATCAAAACAGGGAAGCACTATACCACAACCAGCGGAAGAACAGTAATGCACCATTATACAAAGACATTATTTAAGAAAAGTAAGTATTTTTTTCTTAAATAATGTCATTGTATAATAGCAATAACCAACTCTGTGGTTGTGGTATATTCAAATTTACACAAGGTTGGCTTTATTTAATCACTTCGCCCTCGTGACTAAACCACACCAACCGTGGATAAATCTTCAATATACCACATCACGTCATTGGTTATTGCTTTATTAGCTTACCTAGAAGTGGCGGGTTTCTTGTTTATGTCATGACATTAAAATCAACTGTGTGCCCAAATGATGTACACAAAATTTATACGAATAAAAATTGAGAGGAAAAAGCCAAAATACCATCCAGTAACCACATGTCCAGTAAGCAAAGCAATGTGCTGAAAGATGCCAGATCTGGGTAAAAACAAACCAGCCTAAAAAATGAAACTCTCACACTACAGGTCATTGCCTGATGGATACAAAACTACTAGCAAGTAGGAATGTCACCACACCACCCACAGTTTGAAACTCCCGCTGCAGCCAGTCTCCAAGTCCATCAGACAGTTGGGCACTACCTCACGAAGCTGATGACATCACACATGTTGGCGATGCATGATAACATCAGCAATAACTTAAAATTGTAAATAAAAATAAAAAAAAAAATCGGGAATTAAAGGGGTCACTCAGAAATTTGTGGCACCCCATTATTTTGCCTTCAAAACTGGTAAATGCCGGGGAATTCGGTATGGCTGAGAGGTATAGACCAAGTGGGAATTGTCAAAAATATTAGGTGCTAAGCATGTCAGGAGCATGAATATTTACACAAGATAGGTGATGAACATATCAGGAAAATGAGTATTTACCAAAGTTGTAGGCATAGAATATCAGGGACATGAGTATTTACCTAAGCTATGCGATGAGCATTTCAGGGGGAGTGTGTATTTACCTACATTAGGTGCTCAGAATGTCAGTAGAATGAGTGTATACCTATGTTATGTGTTGGGCATATCAGGGAAATGAGTGTTTACCTATGTTATGTGCTGAGCGTATCATATCGGGGACATGAGTATTTACCTAAGTTAATTGCTGAACACATCAGTGTCATAAATGTTTATTTGTGTTAGGTGCTGAGCATGTCAACAACATGTGTATTTTCCTACGTCAGGTGTTAAGCATATCAGGGGCACATGTATTTACCTGAGTTAAGCACTGAGCATATCAGAAACTTGAGTATTTTCCTAATTTAGGTGCTGAGCATGTCAGGGGCATGTGTATTTACCTATGTTATATTGAGCATATCAGGGCCATGAATATTGGTGGTGAGCATATGAGGGGAATGACTATTTACCTACATTACATGCTGAGCATATCAGGGGCATGATGATTTACTTCTGTTTTTTGAGCATGTCAGGGGCATGAGTATTTACCTTGCTGAGGTGCTGATCTAAGTTTGGTGCTAAGTACATCACAAACTTGAGTATTTATGTAAGTTGCTGGGCATATTAGTGACATGAATATTTACCATAGTTATGTGCTGAGCATATCAGGGGCACAATTATTTATCTAAGCAATGTGTTGAGCATATCACAGACATGAGTATTACATGCTGAAGATATCAGGGGAAGTAATATTTACCTAATTATGTTTTGATCTTATCAGAGACATGAATATTTACCCAAGTTAGATTCTGGGCATATCAGAGACATGAGTGTTTATCTAAGTTTACGTAAGTTAGGTGTTGAGCATGTGATGGGCATGTGTATTTACCTAACTTATGTGCTGAGCATGTTAGGAAAATGAGAATTTACCTAAGGTAGGCTATGAACATATAAGCGGGATGAGTGTTTACCTATGCTGTAGGCAGAGTGTGTCAGTGCCATGAGTATTTACCAAAGTTGTGGGCTCAGAATATCTAGGACATGAGTGTCTACCTAAGCTATGCGTTGAGCATATCAGGGACTTGAATACTGGTGGTGAGTATATTCGGGCAATGAGTATTTACCTGTTATGTGCTGAGCATATCAGGGGCATGAGTATTAGGTATTGGGCATATCAGGGGCATGAGTATTTAGCTAAGCTATGTGTTGTTCATATCTAGTCATGTGTATTTACCTAAGTAAGATGCTGAGCATGTCAGTGCACAAGTGTTTACTTGGGGTTATGTACTGAGCATGTCAAGGGTATGTGTATTTACCTGTGTTAGGTGTTGAACATGTCAGGGGCACGAGCATTTACATTTGGTGCTGACTACATCAAGGACAGGAGTATTTAATAAGTTTACCTCAGCTGCTGAGCATTTGAAGAGCATGAGTATTTACCTAAAGTATGTGTTGAGCATATCAAGGACATCCATATTTGCCTAAGTTTTTGGCTAAGCATTTAATGTGCTGAGCATGTCAGGGACATGAGTATTTATCAAAGTTAGGTGCTGAACATATCAAGATGAGTATTTACTTAAGTTACATACTGAGCATATCAGGGACATGAACATTTTCCTAAGTTTGTGCTAAGCATATCAGGGGCATAAGAAATTTACCAAAAATAATGTTAACCAAAGTTAGGAGCTGAGCATATCAGGGACATAAATGTTTAACTTAGACAAGTGATGAGCATGTCAGAAGCATGAGTATTTACTTAAGTTATGTGCTGAGCTTATCAGGGACATGAGTATTTACCTGTGCTAGGTGCTGAGTATATCATGGGCATATGTGTTTACCTAAGTTAGGTGCTGAGCTTGTCAAGATGAGTATTTACTTAAGTTACTTACTGAGCATATCAGGGACATGAGCATTAACCTAAGTTTGTGCTGAACATGTCAGGTCATGATTATTATAGTAAGTTATGTATTGAGCATAGCAGGGGGATAGGTATTAGGTGTTGAACATACCAGGGGAATATGTATCTGTGTCATGTGTTGAGCTTATCAGGGAAATGAGTATTTACCCAAGTTATGTGCTGCATATATCAGGGACATGGGAATTTACCTAAGTTCATTGCTGTGTATATCAGGGTCATAAATGTTTACCTGTGTTAAGTGCTGAGCATGCCAAGAGCATGTATATTTACTTAACGTAGTTGCTAAGCATATCAGGGACATGAATATTTTCCTAAGTTATGGCTGTAGATGATTGTCACTGTTGAAATGACACCCCGACCACATGACCAAGAACAGGAAAAGGGGTTGCGGATGTGTGATGATGTGAGGTATTGCCAGCAATGTCAGGAGAAGTAGGGCAGTGGATGTGTCACATATACCAGCATAACTAGCTGGAGTTTTGTAAAGTTATATGTCATTTGTATATAAATCTGATTTGTACAGGTGCTTGTGTTGAAAATGTATTTGTAAAGCTGGTTGTATTAAAAATGTAACAACAGTCGGTCCGGCTGGACAGAAAAGATATACACCTGCATGTCAGACTGCATTGTAACTGCTGAAATGAATATATTGTAACAGAGGATACTGGGAGAGAAGAGGTTAATCTTAGTCCAACTAACTCTGAAAAATAGTCTCAAATTAAATTAGCTGGTTTAGGCCATAAAGATTGTATCTTACAGTTTTGATTACTGCCAGAGACAAAATGTCTGTGAAAACCAGAACTAGTAATCTTACTCTATTGTCCTTATGGGCGAATTAATTTCTACCCAGGAAGTGTGGATGTTTTTGAAATGGTTTTATAGCTTCCAGATGCTATAGCACATCTTAGCAAAGCTCTGTGTGTGTGTATGGTAACACATATGTGCAAGATTCTGGCTCAATTTCTAGAAAAGGTAGTGTGGGAACCAAGTCAAGTGACGAGATGTATGTGATTTCATTCTGTAATGCAGCACTGAAACGATGTTTTAATACTAGATAACACATATGTGCAAGATTCTGGCTCAATTTCTAGAAAAGGTAGTGTGGGAACCAGAAGTTAAGTGACAAGATGTATGTGATTTCATTCTGTAATGCAGCACTGAAATGATGTTTTAATATTAGATGAGACAGAAGTCTCAGGGCAGTTTTTTTTTTTTAAACCTGACCAAGAAGTATCACTCAACAACTTCATCTTGCCTTGCTTTAGTAGGTAAAAAGGCAATAGTAATTCTTTAGATCAGTCAGGAAAATATAGTGAGATTAGTTAAATACTTATTTTTCTGTATCTGTGTGAATCTATTTATCTGTGTTATTTTTAATATTTCCTGTGATGATACTCTGGCGTTTATTGTAAATAGATATTTAGTAGTTTCATGCATTTTATTATTTATTTTATATATATATATATATATATATATATATATATATATATATATATATATTTGGGTGGCCACAGTGGTGCAGCGGTCAGCGTTGCTGCCTCACAGCAAGAGGTTCTGTGGTTCGATTCTCAACTGGGGTGCCTTCTGTGCGGAGTATGTATGTCCTTCCTGTGGTTGCGTGGGTTTCCTCCGTGTGCTCCAGTTTCCTCCCAAAGACATACAATAGGTGGATTGGACACTCTAAGTGTGTGCGTGTGTGTGCCTTTTGTGGAAGGTTGGGCGTCGGGCTGGCAACTCAACACCGTAAATCTCTACTGCCAATCATGAGCAGACAGATGATCCACTGTGGTGACCCCTAACCGGGAAAAGCCAAAAGAAGAATATACATATATATATATATATATATATATATATATATATATTTTTTTTTTTTTTTCAACTTTTCATTGTGGCTGGTCTTTTAGATAATATTTTAACATTTGACAGTACTTATTTTTATTTGGTGACACTGTGGCCATGTCAGAAAGCCTTCATGCATTGGTCAAACATTACAATTTGTATTAGTATTAATTTTACTCAGTGTAATTGGGTACCTTTGTAAGAGCTTTAGAGTAGCTGACTTTGGAGTGTTCTTGTGGCAGTATCTACCTTATAGTCTGGGCAGAGGGGGCATAGCTGGTAAATCTGTGTCAGCCTTTCCCAGGTGTGTGTGTGTGTGTGTGTGTGTGTGTGTGTGTGTGTGTGTGTGTGTGTGTGTGTGTGTGTGTGTGAAAATCAAAGCTCAAAGAGTGTCTGTGTGTCAGCTACTTGGAGCAGGGACACAGAGCACTGATTTCACAGAGAGAGAGTGGTGGTGGACTTGGGTTGGAACACTCAGCTGAGGACTCAACTCTACAGCTGCAGTCTGTGTGGAGTCTTATTTGGGGCCTGGTGAGAGTGAGGGAAACCCAGCCCCAGGAAGAGAGTGTGTTCCCTGTGTGCTCTTAAGGGAAATTGCGCTTGATGCAGAGAGCTGCATCTGGAAATACTGTGTGTCTCTATTTTTATTCCAAGTGAATGTCCCTCACTAGTGTCAGTGGTGAGGACTGAGGCTCCTTGATTACTGCCCCAGAGGAGGGACGTCACACAGATGGCTGGATGGATATGCTGATTATATCATGGACATCAGTATTTTTGTTTTTCATCCAGAGCCCCATTTTTCCCTTAAGTTATTCCTACCCACCTTTTTATTTCACCCAGAAACTCATTTCACCCCCTCAATTTATTCCTCCCATCCAATAATCCTGTCCTCCTTCCAACTGAGGGCTGTACTTACTGGTTATGCAGTTACACTTAGCAGAGGCATGAGATAGTCATTAGGAGTCCTGCCATCATCTAGGGGGTCTGGGGATTTTTGCTGGCCTATGTCCCTCCTCCTTCATACTTAGCACTAGCTACAACTTGCTGGCCTTACGGAAACTATGGCATGTTCTACCTTCAGGACCTATGTGTCAGAGGCATGAGTATTTACCAAAGTTAGGTGCTCAGCATACCTGGGACATGAGTATTTACCTAAGTTATGTGATATTCATATCAGGGGCATATTTATTTACCTAATTTAGGTGCTGAACATGCCAGGAGAATAAATGTTTACTAAAGTTATGTAGTGAGCATATCAGGGCATATGTATTTACCTATGTTAGGTGCTGAGCATTTCAAGGGCATGAGTATTTACCTTAGTGGGCTGCTGAGTATGTCAGGGGCATGATTATTTACCTAAGTTATATGCTAGCAAACCAGGGACATGAGAATTTAACTGAGATAGACGCTGAGCATGCCAGTGACATAAGTGTTTATTACTTAGGAACTGAGAATGTCAAGACCATGAGTATTTACCTAAGTTTGGTGCTGAGTAAATCAGGGACAGGAGTATTTATGTAAATTAGGTGCTGAGCATGCAAGGGATATGATTTACCTTAGTTATATGTTGACCATATCAGGAGCATGAATATTTACTTAGCTTATGTTCTGAGCATATTAGAGACATGAGTATTTACATACATTTACCTAAGTTAGGTGCTGAGCTTGAGGAAGTACCCAAGTTATGTGTTTAGCATACTGGGGCATGCATTTTGCCTAAGTTATCCACTGAGCATTTCAGGGACATGACTATTTACCTTTGTTAAGAGCTGAACATATGAGTAGCATGTGTAATTACCTGAGTTATGTAATGAAGATATCAGGGCATGAGTATTTATCTAAGCTAGGTGCTCAGCAAGGCAGGGTCATAAGTGTTTGCCTAAGTTAAGTGCTGAGCATATAAGAAACACGAGTATTTATCTATGTTAGGTGCTGAGCATATAAGAGACATCAATATTTATCTAAGTTAGGTGCTGAGCATATAAAAGACATGAGTATTTATCTAAGTTAGGTGCTGAGCATATAACAGGCATGAGTATTCATCTAGGTGAGGTGCTAAGTACATCAGGAGCATGAGTATTGCATGTTTATTTACCTAAGTTAGATGCTGTGCATGTCAGGGGCATACGTATTTGCCTTACTTGGGTGCTGAGCATTTCAGGGACATGAGTATTTATTTAAAATATGTGCTGAACATATCAGGGACATGGGTATTTAAGTTAGGAGCTGAGCACATCAGGGATATAACTGTTTACTTAAGAATGGTGCTGAGCATACCAGGAACATAAGTATTTACCTAAGTTAGTTGCTAAGTATATCAGGGATAGGAGTATTTACCTAAGGTACTTACTGAACATGTTTGGGTCATGAGTATTTACCTAACTTATGTGTTGAGCATGTCAGGGGCATAAATATTAGGTGCTGACAATATCAGGAGAATGAGTTTTTACCTAAGTTATGTGTTGAGCATTTCAGGGGCATGAGTATTTACCCATGTTATGTGCTGAGAATATTGGGGCATGAGTATTTACCAGTATTTACTTAAGTCAGGGGCTTAACATTTCATTGGAATGAATATTTGCCTAAGTTATATGTTGAACATATAAAGGGCATGGGTATTAGGTGCTGAGAATATCAGGGAGTCATGAGTATTTACCTGTGTTAGGTGCTGGGCATATTAGGGGCATGAGTATTTGAGTTATGTATAGGGCATATCAGGGGAATGAGCAGTTAAATAAGTTAGGTAATGAACATATCAAGGTCATAAGTATTTACCTGAATAATGTGTTGACCATATCAGGGGCATGCATATTTACTTACGGTAGGTGCTAAGTATGTTAGGGGCATGAGCATTTGCCTAAGTTATGTGCTGAGTGTATCAGGAACACGAGTATTTACCTAAGTAATGTAGTGAGCAGGTCAGGGACATGAATATCTTATGTGCTGAGTGTATCAGGAACACGAGTATTTACCTAAGTAATGTAGTGAGCAGGTCAGGGACATGAATATCTTATGTGCTGAGTGTATCAGGAACACGAGTATTTACCTAAGTAATGTAGTGAGCAGGTCAGGGACATGAATATCTTATGTGCTGAGAATATCAGGGATAATGAGTATTTCTCAATGTTAGATGCTAAGCATATTAGGAGCAAGAGTATTTACCTAAATAGGTGCTGTGTCAAGGGCATGAGTATTAGGTGCTGAGCATATTAGGAGCAAGAGTATTTACCTAAATAGGTGCTGTGTCAAGGGCATGAGTATTAGGTGCTGAGCATATTAGGAGAAAGAGTATTTACCTAAATAGGTGCTGTGTCAAGGGCATGAGTATTAGGTGCTGAGCATATTAGGAGCAAGAGTATTTACCTAAATAGGTGCTGTGTCAAGGGCATGAGTATTAGGTGCTGAGCATATTAGGAGCAAGAGTATTTACCTAAATAGGTGCTGTGTCAAGGGCATGAGTATTAGGTGCTGAGCATATTAGGAGCAAGAGTATTTACCTAAATAGGTGCTGTGTCAAGGGCATGAGTATTAGGTGCTGAGCATATTGGGAGGAATGAGTATTTACCTAAATAGGTGCTGTGTCAAGGGCATGAGTATTAGGTGCTGAGCATATTGGGAGGAATGAGTATTTACCCAAGTTATGTCTTGAGTATATCAGGGCAAGAGTATTTACCTAAATAGGTGCTGTGTCAAGGGCATGAGTATTAGGTGCTGAGGATATTGGGAGGAATGAGTATTTACCCAAGTTATGTCTTGAGTATATCAGGGACAAGAGTATTTACATAAGATAGTTGCTGTGCATATCAGGGGCTAAGGTATTTATATAAGTTATATGCTGAGCATATCAAGGGCATGAGTATTTTACCTTAGTTAGGTGCTCAGCATATTATTAACATGAGCATGTACCTGTGTTGTGTGCTGAGCATATGAGAGGCATGAATATGTACCTATGTTATGTGTTAAGTGTATTAGAGACATGAGTATTTACCTAAGTTATGTGCTGAGTTATGTACTCAGCATATCAGGGGAATGAGTATTTACATAGGTTATGTGTTGAGCATATTAGCACCATGATTATTTATCTAATTCGTGTGCTGAGCATATCAGGGGCATACATATTTACCTGGCTTGTGTGAGTAAGCATAAAATTATCATTTTGTGAAATCATTCCCCTTCAACTATTTACATTTATTGGCCATCCTACTGTATTCCATGGTACCAGAATACAAAAGTGACCACCCCTTTCAATCTGTCTTGCTGTTTTAAAAATAGTGACTCTCCACTAAAACTTAACTTTTTAGACAGGTAAAACTTAAGTTACCTACTAATAGGTCATCTTAATATCCGCAGTGTCAACAACAAAGTTGCCCATCTCCATGCCCTTCTAGACATTCATTCCTTTGATATCTTCTGTCTTACAGAAGCTTGGTTAAAACCAAGAACTAAGGACAATGAGATAACGCCCCCAGGCTATAATATGCTGAGATTAGACCGCGCAAAACGTAAGGGTGGAGGAGTAGCCATTCTGTATAGGACTGGTTTACAGATCTCCACAATACCCTTTATCCCCCCCCCCTTAGACAGTAAGGCAGAAATCCTTATCTCTAGACTTAAACTAAACACTAGCAAATCCCTAAACATCATCTGTACCTACCTTCCTCCAGGTAATAATAACACTACAATAGAGAATATTCTAAGCTGGGTTTCCACTACCTATCCACAAGAAAGAATTATATTAGGGGACTTTAATACTGACTGGAAGTGTATCAACACTGACAACCCTTCCTCACATATTAACCTACATGGCTTTAACCAAACAATCACCTCCACTACTAGAATTAACAAACAAAATAAAAAAGAGAGTATCTTAGATTGTTCTTACAGACAACAAACTTATAAAGTTGAAACCTTACCTGATGATGTGAGTGATCATACTTGACTTACATAGTAAGAAAAAAGAATGACATTCCTAACACCCCCACATTTAGGATTTTAAGGTCAAATAAGCATTTTAACCCTATATCTTTCCAAATGAACTTGACGCCTGTGACTGGAACCCTTTAAAAACTCTCCCTCTTGAAGAGGCTGTTAAATATTTCAACTCTAAATTCTTAACAATCCTAGATGAACATGCACCCAAACGAACTATTAGAATGAAGTCCAAGACTGCCCCTTGGCTGTCAAAAAGATACTAAGCAAAAGATATTACTAAGGAACAAATCTTGGGCTAAATGGAGAGCTACTAAATCCATCTCTGATAATCAAACCTTTAGACAATTGAGAAATATCACAAAAAGAGCTATTCTCACTGATAAAAAGAACTACTATTGTAAACTACAGCAAACGTACCATAATAATCCTCAAAAGTTCTGGTCAAGCTTAAATAGACTACTACATCCTGGTCACTTTAGCACACCACCCCCACAAGGAGCTGATAATAATACCCCCCAGCAAATTGCCAATGCCTTCAACACCTTTTTTACAGACACTATACAATGCTTAGCCCATCAACTATCCATAGACAGCACTATTCTCCCTATCCCTTTACATCACACTCTACCTACCTTCCAACTTCAACCCATCTCTACTACCTACATCCAAAAACTTAAGCCTTGCACCCCCTCTGCAGACCAGTTACCGTCAGAATATCTGCAAAGAGCTGCTAAATAAGTAGCCTACCCTATATCTATCCTTATAAATAGAACCATCAATGAAGGAAACATCCCAGACATTTGTCAAATCTCCCATATAATCCCTTTACATAAAGGTGGTAACTCTAATGATTATTCCAATTACAGGCCTATAGCTCTCTTATCACCCCTAGCTAAGGTTATGAAAAATGCATTCATCACCACCTAATAGACCACTTAACCCAACAAAATATCTTAGCAAACTGCCAACATGGTTTCAGGACCTACCACAGCACCACTACAGCTCTCCTTTCTTTCACCAACTCCATCAACCATAGCTGTAATAGCAATAGCCTTTCCTCAGCACTTTTTATTGATTTATCTAAAGCTTTCAATATGGTTAACCACTCCTTGCTTATAAAGATCCTTGAATCCCTCTCTCTAGACAACAAGGCTATCCTCTGGTTTAATTCCTACCTCAATAATAGGCAACAAGCAGTTCTCTGTGAGAATAAGCTATCCCTCACCTGCCCATCTCCCTTGGAGTCCCTCAGGGCTCCATTCTAGGTCCTTTCCTTTTCTCCTTGTTCATCAATGACCTCCATGCTGTAATCCCTCAAGCAACTACTATACAATATGCGGATGATTCTACACTCATATGTACTGCCAATACTTCATCTGAACTTCAAACCCTAACCCAGAAAGTCTTTAGCACAGTAGAAGCTTGGTTCTTGAAATGCTGCCACCTGTTGAACACTAAAAAGACTAAGCTCTTGCTCTTCTCACCTAACACTGTCACCCCCATTGATTTCTCAATAAAATCCACTAATGGCACCCTTATATCCCCAGACTCCTCCACCAAACTGCTAGGCATCACAATTGATAACAATCTCACCTTTGATAACCATATTAACAATACCATTAAAACAGCAAACAGAAAAATAGGCTCCTTATATAGAATAAAACCCTTCTTAACCCCAACCTCCAGAGTTAAAATTGCTCACTCCCATTTAATCTCATCTCTTCTGTATGCTTCACCCATATACACTAACCTAAAAAAAAATAATCTTGTCAAACTAGCCAACTCCTATAATAATATAGCCAGATTTGCCACTGGGAGCCATTATAGAACTCACCATTGTCTGAACCTACAGAAACTTTAATGGTTAAAACTAAAAAACATATTGATACTTTCACAACTTACCATAGTTCATAAAATATTTTACCAACCAAACAACACCCCTATACTTTCCAACCTTATTACCCCTTACAGAAATCTCAACTCCTTACGATCTTACAGGAAACTTCTTGCTAACACAAGCAAGTCTAATAACCTGGAAGGTGACTCCTTTTTCAACAATACCGCTGGAATAAACTGGAATATGCTGCCACGAGAGCTAACTATACTTCCCTCACTGATGCTTTTTAAACAAAGACTCAAGAATCACCTTAAGACACACTGGTTATGCCCCTGTTCCAACCCTGACTAATCCTCTGATTTCTTCTACTCTACCACTATACTGCATCCTCTGCTATAGCCCTTTTAAGTAGTGAATATCTCAAGTAATTTTTATAAGTCTTGTCATGAATGTTCTGTCTCAATCGTTCTGTATATTTTTTTCTTAAATAACATTCTGTAAAATGACCTTTCCTATTTCTGTATAATCATTGGAAAGAAATCTTTTCTTTCCTCAAGAATTAGCTGATACTTAGCATTATAACATCCTTTTCTTGTATTATTGTTGCAGGATATATATGTGTGATATGATCTGATGAAAAAAAAAATTTTTTTTGTATGATATTGTGATGCCTTTACTGTATCTCTTTGTTCACAAATGGAGCTTATCTCCCCGGGCCTCCACTGAAAATGGACATACAATCCAGCTGGACTAGCCCAGTTAACAAATGTAAAATAAAATAAAATAAATAAATCTAACTCCTCTAGTGCACACTGCAGTATTTAGGATAAACCATTTTTTTCATCTTACCTTTAAGCAGTCCTGTGACTAGCACTTGCTTTAAAACCTGCTGGAAAGCACTAAAAAGTCTTAAACTGATACAAACACTCAACTCTCCTTGTTAATAAGGAGAAATTAATCGTAGGCACTAAACAGCCTATAATTGCAAAGTACCTTGCTAAGGTAAGGGAAAATAGCTCTTGTACTTTACAAAAAAAAAAAAGCAGCAAACCAGGCATGACCAAGGGTCAGCTTCCAGTGATTTCTCCTGTCCAGCTGGTGAATCTAGGCATATTGCAGCATTTGCCTCATGTACACAGATAAGCCTCTCCTCCTACCACCCAACACTACAACTTGTGAGAGATGCACTTACATAGCCAAACTGGAAACAAAGCTCTCTCCACCCAAGATTGTGCTAGACAGTCAAGAGGAGAAGGTTAACACCTGCAGTACACCTCAAGCAGCACATAGCTCTTCTAAACCCACACCACCAACACCCACACATAGCAACACTAAACCCACATATGTGGAGGCCCTTAACAGTAACCTGCCCAAGCAACAAGGACCTCCGAAGCTGAAACACAAACAAACACCAATCACAACCAAAGTGTCACATAGCTCACAACACCAGTGTGCCATCCATCAACAGCCCCTAAGGCAAGACAACATACCCAAAACTTTAGTCATAGGTGACTCTATAGTCAGGCACACTGATGTCTCACTCACCACGCTGAACAAGGAGAAAATTACAGTCAGCTGCCTGTTGGGTGCCAGGATCCGCCACATAACGCATGCACTCAAGTCACTCCACAATAAGTACAAATATGACTCTATCATTGTCCTTGTTGGAGTGAATGATTTGAGATGTACCTCCCTGGACTACATGAGAAGAGACATGGAAGAACTCTCAGATCATGTGGCCCAGGCAGGTATGACCCTAGCCCTAAGTAGCATCCTGCCTTCACCCAGAATGATACCACAGTATAAGGACAAAATGATTGACCAACAATTGGCTAAGCTTCTGGTGTCATTCAAAGAGGATCCAGTATCTGTCTGCCTGGGACTGCATGATCGACAGACCACGATGCTTTGCCAGAGATAGTCTGCACCTGTCACCCCTGGGATTCAGGTTACTGGCTAAGGCTCTTGCCACCCCTATAGTGCCTTTTTAGGCAAAGTTCAAAGGACAAAACCACCACCATAACAGGTACAAGCATGCAAAATCTGAAGGTAATGCTACTCAATGCTAGAAGTCTAAACCTCAAAATGCACTCTCTCTCGAGGCACTCCTAAAAATGGAGAACATCGATATCTGTGCAGTAACTGAGACCTGGTTCAAGGCTCCAGAGAACACCTCTGCAATATCAGGCTACAACTCTTACCACACTTTTCGGCCACCAAACCAGGACCGAAGCACTAAAGGTGGAGGAGTGTCCATATTCACCAAGGATATTCACAACACCAGGCTAGTTGCCCAACACAATGTGTCTGAAAATCCCCAGGTGCAACTAACACTAGGCAAGACTGCAATCCAAATTGTAGCTTGCTACAGATCCTCCACCATGCCCCAAGTTTCTCACTACACCTTTCTAAACATACTGGAAAATATTAAGATACAAACAAACACCCTAATACTGGGTGATTTCAACTACCCTGCCATTAACTGGGAAAACTACCCATGTACCAACACCTTTGCCCAATGGTTCTTGGAATTCATAAATTCCAACTCCCTGAATCAACTAATCCTTAGTCCCACCAGGGGCTCTAATATCCTAGACCTGGTCATTACCCACATGGGAAATTGATGCTCCACACCTATGGTCACCCCCTCATTGGTCAGGTCTGATCATAAGCTAATCACCCTTGACATCCGCATCCCACCCCCACCCCCCCAGTAAGGAAACCTCTATAAAAACTTCTCCAAAGCCAACTTCATGCTACTCAAGTTAGAAGTGAAAAACTTTATGACACCCATGCAGACGGGAACTGAACGTTCGACTGCTGAATCCTACACTAAGGCACTGTATGAGCACATCCACTCGTGCATGAATCATGCCATCCCCAATAGAACCAAGACACTCTCCTCCAAAAAAAGGAAGCCACTCTGGTGGTCCATTGCCATAAATAAACTTTACAACAAAAGCAAGAAACTGTTGCAGAAAAGATGAAAATCCCAGGATGCAAAAAACTCCCTTACCAGCCTCAGTAAGAAGCTGAGATCCCTCATAAAATCCTCCAAAGCTAGTTAAGAAAATAAAATTGCCAAAGATTCCAAAGACAACCACAAGGCATTCTATCGCTATGTCAAGAATCTAAATGGCAATGCTCAGATCTGCTGTGAGCTACAACAGAATGGCATTAAATATACTGATCCCAAGGATATTGCCAATATCTTGGCAGATCAATTCAGTGCAAACTTCACCCCCTCTCACCCCCTAAAGGGACCATCTCAATACCAAAAGATTGCCAAATTCTGATAATAATGGCCACACAGGTAAAAAATGCGCTCTCCAAAGATAAGAATACAGCATCCATGGGACCAGACTACATCCCAGGCTGTGTACTACATGAACTACAAAATGAACCTGCACCTCACCTAAGTGTCATGTTTAATCATAGCCTCACCTCAGGCTTTGTGCCCACTGAGTGGCGCACAGCTACAGTTATCCCACTCCACAAAGGGGGATCCACCTTGGATCCCGGGAATTACCGCCCCATCAGTTTGATGAGCCTGATCTGCAAGGCCATGGAATGTATTATCATGGAACTTATAAACAAAGACATTGGCAACCTTAAAACACTGGACCCCATGGAGTTTGGGTTCGTGAAGGGCCGATCTTGTCTCCTGAACCTGATTGACTTCTTCAAATCAGTCTCCAGAGCCATGGACAAGGGTAAGGTGGTCCACACAGCCTATCTGGACCTTGCCAAGTCCTTTGACACCATCCCCCACTCTGGAATCATAGATAAACTTACTAAGCTGGGCATTAATCCCTACATCACTCGATGGGTTGCCAACTGGCTTACTGACTGAACCCACACTGTAAAAGTAGCCGACTCCAAATCCAGCTCCTGACAAGTGACAAGTGGAGTACCTCAGGGTTCAGTCCTGGGACCACTCTTGTTTGGCATCTACTTCTCTGAAGTACAGGCCAACACTAAGGGACTCTGGCTAACAAAGTTCGCAGATGACTGCAAACTGGGAGCCATTATTGAATCCCCAAATGATGTGGATATTTTACAAAAGGGCCTTACAGAAACAGATACTTGGTGCCAGAACCATGGGCTCAAGCTCAATGCCAAGAAATGTATAGTTATCCCCTTTGGGAAAAAACATGCACCCATGGATTACCACATAGGTGGCAGTACACTAAACACTGAAAGTGTGATAAGAGAATTAGGGACACAGGTGAACAGTGGTCTCACCTTTGATAACCACATCGCCACAATAGTCAGGAAATCCTTCTATGTGGCACACCTCATCACTAAGGGCTTTTCATCCTGAAAAAGGAGATCATTGTCCCACTGTACTCATCCCTCATTAGACCCATTATAGAATACACTGCCCCATTTGGTATGTACCTCTCAAGACATCTGCAACAACTGGAAAGGCCACAGAAATATCTCACTAAAAAAATCACAGGCCTAAAGCAGATGCCCTATGCTGACCATCTAAAAAAACTCCACCTATACTCTGTTGCATATTGTCTACTCAGAGGCGATCTCTGCTTAACATACAAGGCCATGTCAAACTCAGAGCTGATGGACATGCTACACTTAAAGAAATCCCAATCCCTCAGAGACACACTCTCCAGGTATCTAAACCTTGTCATCACAATGAACAAAACATGCTGGAGGGATAGGTTCCTGACCCAGAGACTCCCCAGACTCTGGAATAGACTGCCTATACATGTCAAGCAGAGCGCCTCTTTGGCCCTCTTCAAAAGGAACCTTGATGATTGGATGGGAGATAGGAAATTCACCCTGGGGATCACATCAGTCGCCCTGCTAGACAGGGTTCCAGGGAAGTAAATACTGTGGGAAGAAATAGCCAGGGAATTGTTATGGCTAGGCTTGTATAGGCCCTAGGGCTGATAGCCTAGTACCAACATATGAACCTATGAACCTAAGTTAGGTGCTGAGCATGTCAGGAATATGAGTATTTACCTGATGTAGGTGCTAAGCATATGAAGGACGTAAGTATTTACCTAAGTTATGTGCTGAGCTTTTCAGGGGCATGAGTATTTCCCCATGTTATGTATTGAGCTCATCAGTAACATGAGTATTTATCTACGTTATGAGCTGATGATATTAGAGGTTTGAGTATTTACCCAAGTTGCAAGTTAAAAGTGTGAGAGGGATGAGTAATTACCTAAGCTAAGTGCTGAACATATCGGGGACATGAGTATTTACCTATGCTATGTGTTGAGCATATCAGAGGCTTCAGTATTAGGTGCTGAGTAAATTCAGGGAATGAGCATTTACCTATGCAACGTGTTGAGCATTTCAGGAACATGAGTATTTACATAAGTTAGTTGCTGATCATATCTGAGACATAAGTGCTCACCAAAGTTAGGTGCTGAGCATGTCAGGTGCTTGAGTAATTATCTTCCAAATTATGTGTTGAGTATTTACATAAGTAATGTTGCTAAGCATACCATGGACATACGTAGTAATGTAAGTTAGGTGCTGAGCATAGGAAGGGCATGGGTATCTACCTATGCTATATGGTGAGAATATCAGTTATGTGTATTTACCTATATTAGATGGTGAGTATATCAGAGACATGAGAGAGTCACCACAAATAGTATTTACCTAAGTTAGGTGCTGAGCATATCAAGGGCATAAGTGTTTACCTAAATTAATTGATGAGCAGATCAGGGACATGAGTTATTAGTTACCTGGGTTATTATTTGAGCATATTAGCAGCCATGTAGTATTTTCCTAAGTTATGTTCTGAATATGTTAGGGGCATAAGTGTTGACCTTATTGAGGTGCTGAACAAGTCGGGCATGAATAACTACCTAAGCATGTGAAAGGCATAATAGTTTACTTATGTTAGGTGCTGTGCATGACATGGGCATAAGTATTTAACTGAGTTAGGTGCTGAATATATCAGGGGCAAATGTATTTACCCAAGATAGGTTTTGAGCATGTCAGAGGCATGAGGATTTATCTAAGTTAGATGTTGCTCATTTCAGAGGTATTAGTATTAGGTGGGGAGCATACACACTCTTTTCCTAGGTTAGGTGCTGAGCATATCAGAATCAGGCCTACTTTCCTGGGTTACATGTTTTACATCTCAGGGTTATGAATAGTTACATGTGTTGTGTCAAGCATATCAGTGGCGTAAGTGACTATAGATAGGTGCTGACCATGTCATGAACATGAGTATTTACCTATGTTATGAACTGAGCATGCCAGTGGATTAAGTGTTAACTAATTGAGAAGGTGAGCATATCAATGGTGTATTTATTTACCTGAGTTATGTGTTGAACATGTCAAAGGTATGAGCATTTACTTACATTATGAACTGTGTATGTCAGCGACATCAGCTTTTACCTTAGTTCTATGCTGAGAATGGGCATGATGTCTGTTTTAATGCTTTTTGGCTATAAAGTGGTGTTACTGCAGGATTAAAAAGTGTACATACCTGATCAGTGTTACTTGTGTGAACTACTTAACCAAATATCTGCATTACTGGTATCTGTGAGGTAAACCTGAGTACTTGTATGCATAGTCATGTCTTATGTAATAAAACATTCCATTGTCTGTAATAGTCTTAACTTATTAAAAAATCTTATTTTGAATATCTTTTTTATTGTTACTTAAATCAGAATAAAAAAAAAAAATATCTGATAAACTCTTGCTCATGGTCGAGAAACTGTCCTTGCCTCCGTGTAACTTTTCCTAAGTACCCTGTGCATTATTTGAGTTTATATTAGTTTGCCAAAATTTATTTTCAGCAAACATGAATTCATCGACCCCTTTTCAGTGAAAATCACTTCTGCAATTTGCTGAATACTCCAAGGGAAAAAATACTTGCTGCGCAGCACAACAGGCCCACATCTAGCTAAATCAAACCTGCCAAAGTGGGGGCTTCACCCCCCCCCCCACACTCCATGATCACACTACAGTGGAGAAAAGGGAAACGTTGTGTAGATGGCCAACTACGTCTTTGCCCTTGGAATATTCAGCAAATCATGGAAGTGATTTTCACTGAATAGGGGTCGATGAATATGTGTTTGCTGAAAATAAATTTTGGTGAACTAATATAGACCCATGCATTATGCATTTCTTATGTAGTTTCATTTCATTAAAATCTCAGACAAGTTACTCCGTTGTCTTTAATGGCACCACCTGCTGGATGTGAAGCTACACTACTCTGCTAGTGCTTATAGACACCTGATTATTTACACATATTCTTTTTGTATGTTCCCCCTAACCTCAACCCAGACACATATAGAGACTGTCAAGTTATGCACAAAGTTGTTCTTGGTACGTGAACATACATAATGTATAAGTAATCAGTAAGTGCAGTCTGATTTAGGCTTGTAAAAGTGGACTTCTGTATCATAGCTGTCTCACACATTCTTAAAACTGTAGACATTGACATCTCTGAGGTTACTGAGTGCATGCCTATTTCTTTAATGCATGGGGTACCCTAGTCTGCATGCATAAACACATGTATCTGTAAAAATTACTGGCTTGCTCCAAAAGGTTGGCATTAATTAGGCATGCTCTGTTAGTCACATTGTTTAATTTAATGTAATGGAGATTCTGTTCCTCTGAATATCACATTGATTAAGTTAATAAAGCAATTTTCCTGTCCTGCATTGCTATGCAGACTAAATATACCTGACTTACCAAGGTCATCTTCCTGTAAACCTGGCCATGTACATACTGTAACAGTTTGTGATGATTATAACGACTCTGTACACTTGTAGGGATGTTAGGCATCATCGTTAGTTTAACATAGCATAAGTAAGGAACGCTTTCTACCAGGTGTCACAGGCTCATCTCACTGCACCACTGTTATTAAAAATGGGTACTAATTAGGGCCTTTTGTCAAATTCTATGAAGGTGTATTCCCTTCTTCTTTGTTTACATTGTTTGCTGACAAACACTTGCTTAAAACAATGATAATTGCCAGATTAATTTGGAAATAACATTTGAATGCAAACCTTGCTGTAATTGCAGTGGGTGGTAAATGCTGTTAATAACTTTATTAATTTATTGCAGTATTTAAGTGTTTAAAACCTGAGCAAGGTACTTTACAAAATAAAATGTGAAAACGTAGCAGCAGCAATAAATGCAGTGAACTGCAAAAAGAATGGAATTAATAATCTAAATTAAATCACTATATTTTAAGGTTGGAAAATACTATCCTAAAAAGAATGAGAGTTTTTCAGAGTCCTTTAGAGGGTAAACATAGAATCACACATATAAATCAGGGAAGGTAGATGGTTCTACAGCAGCAGACTTCGGCAGACAAAACAACTCCTATGTGAAGTCTCTTGGTGAATTCTGGGAAGTATCAGTAGCCCTACACCTGACAGTGTTAGGTGCTTCATCAGGGTGTCAGACACAGGCAGCTCTTGCAAACAGATGGACGCAAATATTATGCAGAGTGGTGATAGCAAGTAACATTTTTTTTTTATATACTACCTTGGCAGTGACCATCAGCCAGTGCAAGACTTGTGTAGCAGAAAGTTCCAGGCACAAGCCTGGCTGGGGAATTCTGTACCTGTAATAGTCCTTCTAGGTCACCATCCAAGAGCCCATGTTATTGCAGTGATCAAGGGTAGATGGAACCAGTTTACCAGTTGCCATCATAAGCCTGGAAAGTGACATAAAGTGCTTAACACAGGCTCTAGTTTTCACATGTAACTATAACACTTTGATGACCACTAGTACCTGTTCCTAAGATGAGTCTGTCAATGAGAATTCTACCCCAAATCACACACAAATGATGACGATGCAAATCTGTTGTCCCTATAAAAATTAAGGGGGGTGGTGGAATGCATGGCTGATAGGTAGTGGTATGTACTAACATCATTTTTGTCTTTGTTGGGTTGGTCTTAAGTTTTCTAATAGTTGTCCATTGAATGATAACAGTAAAGGCTGATTCAGGGTCCTGAGAAAAGGAGTATAGCTAGACATCATCACAGGTTCATAGGCTCATAGGTAGGTACTAGGCTATTGGTCCTAGGGCCTATATACGCCTAGCCAAAAAGGTACCCTGGCTTTTGCCACACAAGAAAATTATTTTCCTGTGACCATGTCGAGCAAAGCCCCAGAAGTGATCCCTGGGGTGAATTTCCTATTTCCCATCCAATCATCAAGATTTTTCTTGAGTGCTAATGAGGATCTTTGTTTGATATAGATAAGTAGTTTGTTCCAGGGTATGGGAAGTCTCTGGGACAGGAATCTATCCCTCCAGCATGTTCTGTTTATTGTGGTGACAAAGTTTGGGTCCCTAGAGCATGTAGTTCAGAGAGATTGGGATTTCTTTAAGTGGAGCATGTCCAACAGCTCTGGGTTTGACATAGATTTGTATGTTAGGCAGTGATCGCCTCTGAGTAAGCGATATGCGATGGAGTAAAGCTAGAGTTTGTTGAGACGGTCTGCGTCTGTTTGAGGCCAGTAATCCTATTTGTGAGGTATTTCTGCAGCCTTTCCAGTTGTTGTAGATGTCTTGTGAGGTACATACCAAAAGGGGCATTGTACTTTATAATGGGTCTAATGAGTGACGAGTAAAGGGAAACAATGACCTCTTTTTTCCTAGATGAGAAACCTTTTGTAATGAGGTGGTTGAAGGATTTCCTGACTACTGTGGCAATGTGATTATCAAAGGAGGGACTGCTGTCCACCTGTGTCCCAAGGTCTATTATCACACTTTCATTGTTAAGTAGACTACCACCTATGTGGTAGCTCATAGGTACAGAGTTTTTACCAAAGGGAATGACAATGCACATTTTGGCATTGAGCTTCAGGCCATGGCTTTGACACCAGGCATCTGTCTCAGTGAGGCCCTTTTGTAGGATGTCCACATCATTAGAAGTTTCAATTATGTCTCCTAGTGTGCAGTCATCTGCAAACTTCATTAGCCAAAGACCTTCTGTGTTAGCCTGTACTTCAGAAAAGTAGATACCAAACAGGAGAGGACCCAGGACTGAACCCTGTGGTACTCCACTTGTCAATGATCTGAAGTTGGATTTGGAGTCTGCTACTTTCACAGTGTGGGTTCTGTCAGTGAGCCAGTTGGCAATCCATTTTGTGACATAGGGATTTATACCTAGTTTAGTGAGTTTATCTATAATTCCAGAGTGGGGGATGGTGTCAAAAGCCTTGGCGAGATCTAGATAGGCTGTGTGAACCACATTACCCTCTTCTATGGATTTGGTGACTGCTTCAAAGAAGTCTATCAGGTTTAGGAGACATGATCTGCCTTTTACAAACCCGAACTGTGTGGGGTCCAGAGTTTGGAGATTAGCAATGTCTTTGTTTATAAGTTCCATGATGATACATTCCATGGCCTTGCAAACCAAGATCGTTAGGCTATTGGGGTGGTAGGTCCTGGGGTCCATGGTGGCTACCCCTTTGTGGAGTGGGATAACCGTCGCTGTGCACCATTCAGTGGGCACAAAGCCTGAGGTGAGGCTATGATTGAACATGATGCTTAGGTGGGGTGCAAGTTCATTCTGTAGTTTGTGTAGAACGCAACTTGGGATGTTGTCAGGTCCCATGGATGCTGTGTTCTTGGCTTTGGAGAGTGTGGTTTTCACCCATGCATCCGAGATTACAGGAACTTTGCATTCTTCCAGTACAGAGATGGGCCCTTTAGGGGGTGAGAGAGGGGTAAAGTTAGCACTGAACTATCTGCCAGGATGTTGGCAATATCAGTTGGTTCTGTATATTTAGTGCCATTGTAGTGTAACTCAGAGCAGATCTGAGTGTTGCCGTTGAGATTCTTGACATAGCTATAGAATGCTTTGTGGTTGTCTTTAGAATCAGTGGTGATTTTGTTTTCGTACCTAGCTTTGGAGGATTTTATGAGGGATCTTAGCTTCTTACTGAGGCTGACCAGGGAGTTCCTCCAATCATGTGATTTTACTCTTTTTTGTTTCTTTCTTCTGTTGTAGAGTTTGTTTATGGCAGGGGACCACCAGATTGGCTTCCTTTTTTTGGAGGATAGCATCTTGGTTCTGTTAGGGATAGCATGATCCATGCACTCGTGTAAGTGCTTATAAAGTACATTTGTGTAAGATTCAGCAGTTGTACTTCTATTGTCCATCTGCATGGGTGTTGTGAAGTTTGCCACTTCTGTCTTATGAAGCGTGAAGCTGGCTTTGGAGAAATTTTTTACAGTGATTTCCCTAATGGGGGGGGGGGTAGGGACGGGATGTGGATGTCTAGGGTGATTAGCTTGTGGTCGAATCTGACCAATGAGGAATTGACCTCTGGTGTGGAACACCAGTCGCCCATGTTGGTAATGACCAGGTCTAGGATATTGCTGCCCCTGGTGGGGGTGTGGATAATTTGATCCAAGGCAATGGAATTTATGAATTCCAGAAAACGTTGAGCAAAAGAGTTGGTACATGAGTAGTTTTCCCAGTTAATGGTGGGGTAGTTGAAATCACCCATTATGAGGGTGTTGGGTTGTACCCTAATATTTTCCAGTGTATCAAAACATGAGGAGTGGGAATTCTGGAGCATAGTGGGGGATCTGTAGCAAGTTACAATGTGGATTGCGGTCTTGCCCGAAGTTAGTTGCACTTGGATAATCTCGGATGCATTATGCTGAGCAACTAGCCTGGAGGTGTGGATATCCTTAATGAATATGGACACACCTCCACCTTTAGTGTTTCAGTCCAGGTTAGGTGGCCGAAAGGTGTGGTATGAATTATAGCCTGGTAATGCAGGGGTGCTGTCTTGAGCCTTGAACCAGGTCTCTGTCACTGCACAGATGCTGATGTTCTCCATTTTAAGGAGTGCCTTGAGTGAATGCATTTTGAGGTTTAGACTTCTAGCTTTGAGTAGTACTACCGTCAGATTTTGCTTGCTTGTACCTGTTACCGTGGTGAATTTGTCATTTGACCCTTGTCTAAAAAGGGCACTATAGGGGTGGCAAGAGCCTTAGCCAGTATCCGGAATCCCAAGGGTGACAAGTGCGGGCCATCTCTGGCAAAGCATCGTAGTCTGTTGATCATGTCATCCCAGGCAGACAGATACTGGATCCCCTTAGAATGACACCAGAAGTTTAGCCAATTGTTGAAGTCAATCATTTTGTCCTTGTACTGTGGTATCATTCTGGGTGATGGCAGGATGCTACTCAGGGCTAGGGTCATACCTGCCTGGGCTACAAGATCAGAGAGCTCCTCCATGTCTCTTTTAATGTAGTCCAGGTAGGTACGTCTCAGGTCATTCACACCAACATGGACAATGACAGTGTCATATTTGTACTTGTTGTGGAGTGACCTGAGTGTGTGCATTATGTGGTGGATCCTGGCACCCAACAGGCAACTGACAGTAACTTTCTCCTTGTTTAGCCTGGTGAGTGGAACATCAGTGTGCCTGACTACAGAGTCACCTATGACTAGAGTGTTGGGTATGTTGTTATGCCTTATGGGCTGTGGTTGAGTGGCACACTGAGTTTGTGGGCTATGTGTCATTTGGGTTGTGTTGGTGGGTGGACATTGCTTGTGTTTCTGCTTTGGAGGTCTCTGTAGCTTGAGCAGATTTCTATTGAGAGCCTCCATGAATGTAGGTGTGTGTTTTGTGTTTCTATGTGTCTGTTTTGGTGGTGTAGGTTTTGAGAGACTATGTGATGAGTTTGGTGTGGTGCAAGTGTTTACCTTCTCATCTTGACTGTCTAGTCCAGTCCTGGGTGAAGAGAGCTTTGCTTCCAATTTGGCTATATAAGTGAATCTCTCACAGGTTGTAGTGCTGGGTGGTAAGAGGAGAGGGTTTGCTGTGTACATGAGGCAATTGCTGCATTGCCCCAAGATGCCCAGATTCATCAGGTAGACAGGAGAAAACACCAGGAGCTGACCCATAGACATGCCTGGATAGGTACATATTTATTAAGTACTAAAAACTGTTTTCCTCTAGACAAGTGAGGAAAGGTGAGTGCTGTAGTAAGTTGTAGCTTATTTAGTGCTTACAACGGGTTCTGAACAAGTGTTGAGCTCAAAGAAACAATTTAAAGAGCAGACTTTATAGCGCCGGGAATAGTTTAACCCTAGCTAAGTGGCGATGCATAACGTGTATTGTTTTATATAACAGTAGCAAATGAGCAAACTGATTTAAACTAATTAACCAATTAACCAATAAAAAGGAAAAAACATAACCCCATTCCAGCAGTCTTCAATCAGACAAGTTCTAATTGCACACTCCTGCCACTAGGGGGTAGGGGACCCTTCTCCAAAAAAGATGGTCTAGATTAGTGCTCAAGTTATACAACCAAAGCTAGATTCAGCAGGTCTGAATTTAGTCTATGCTACAGCAAACAAGGCGTGCCAATTTCAGAAAGAAACAGTTCAAATAAGCCTTTAACCAGAAACTCCCAGCTCAGAAGGGCAGAATTTACCCTCCCCTCTCACAAGAGTTCAGACCACACCTTCTTAATGTAAAATAACTGGCCTAAAGCCCAAGTGCTTAAACCAGAACTAATACACTTTTAGAATAACAGACACTAACCCTTCAATCAGCAACTCCCAACTTAGAAAGGATGTAAGCTACCTGTCCTGCCACAACAGTGCAGACCACAAACCTTCTTAATGTAAAACAACTGGTCTGAAGCCCAAGTGCTTCAACCAAAGGCTTAGAATAACAGTTACAATTTAATCAGGCTACTAACCAGAAGCAATAAATGCAGAAGTACTTTTAAGAACAAGCAGCAAAAGCAATATAAAGTAATAAAGTAGGATGAAACACAAATACAGTAAAAACAGATGAATAAAATGCAATTTTTTATATAACAATAAAAAACAAGCAAACTAATTTAAACACATTACCCAATTAACCAGTAAAAAAGCTCAAAACTGGGCCCTGTTCCAGTAGTCTTCAATCAGGCAAGTACTAATTGCACACTCCTGCCACTAGGGTGCAGGGGAACCTTCTCCAAAAAAGATGGCCTGGATTAGTGCTCAAGTTATACAAACAAAACTAGATTCAGGATGTCTGAATCTAGTCTATGCTACAGCAAACAAGGCACACCAATTTCAAAAAGTAACAGTTCAAATAAGCAGGCACAATAAGCCTTTAACCAGAAATTCCCAGCTCAGAAGGGCAGAATCTAGCCTCTCCTCCCACAAGAGTGCAGACCACAAACCTTCTTAATGAAAAATAACTGGCCTGCAGCCCAAATGCTTTAACCAGAACTAATACACTTTTAGACTAACAGACACTGAGCCTTCAATCAGCAATTCCCAACTTAGAAGGATGTAAGCTACCTGTCCTGCCACAGCAGTGCAGACCACAAACCTTCTTAATGTAAAACAACTTGTCTGGAGCCCAAGTGCTTAAACCAAAAGGCTTAGAGTAACAGATACAATTTAATCAGGCTACTACCAAGCAGTGATAAATGGAGCAGAATAAATACAATTGAGTACTTTTAAGAAGGTGCAAAAGCAAAATAAAGTGCAATTGTTTTTAAGTAAAGTGCAAGGAGAGAGGAAAAAGGAGCAGAAAAAAAATCAGAAAAATTCAAGGTTAAGAACCTAAGTGGGTTGGCCTTCTCAAATGTTCTCTCTGTATTAAGTAGAGTGAACACCAGACTGGGAAGGGTGTCCCAGATCAAATTTACAGTAGGGCTGGCAACTGCGTAGCCACCAACTATAACAACACCACAAGAATAGGGTGTGGGGGGACAGTTTCAGGACAGATGAGAAACAGAAAACAATGCCAGAAAATATATATAACAATTCAGTCAGGCAAAATTAAGACAATGCAGACCTCTGAAAGGTTAACATACCAAGAAATATACTTATCAATCAGCGATATATTTCCAGATTGTTTGAGAATCACACACCAGCCAGACACCAGTATAATATCACATGAGTAGCTATTACCTCTTCAGGATGCAACATGGACACAGCAAATGACAGTAGGGCAAAGAACAGGACCTGAGGAAACCTTCAAATTAGTGGGTGCACACTGGGGCAATTAGCTCAGCAAAACACTTGCTGAGTGCAGGCTTAAAGTTAATTGACTATGCTGGAGGTAAAGCTATAGTGAGTTCAAATGTGTTTGATGAAAGAATCCTTGGTTAACATTTTGAGTAGTGCAAAAAGAGGGCAACTGATGTCGGAAAGTTAATTAGTACTGGTATTGCACCTTGATCTGAAACCAAACTGACAGCTATTCAGGAGGAGCTTATATGGAAAATCTGTATCATAAGCTTACCACATTTTTGAGAATAGGAGTGGTCAAGGTCTCTTGCAACATATTAGGAAAAACTCTTATTCTGTGTGAGGAGGGAACAGCACAGTGGATAACCAGACTGAAGGGCTCTGAGAATAATGTAACCACCCATGTAGGCCCAGGGTTCAGCCTATAATAGGTAAGATATGCACCTTGTCTGCATCTGTCTGATGTCTCAATTGACATTTTATTGTGAGTAATATTTGTATTTATTTCTAGCAGATAAATGCTGTGTTCACTACTTCTTTACAGTACATAGTCCTGGAGGACACATTTATGATATATCAGTTGCCACAGTTATGGGACAAGGAATGTGTCGTTATCTACATATTCTTCTAGTTTACTTCTGAATGTAGTTATGAAGTTAGTTTTACATTCAGTTGCAATTTATTCCATAGATGTTGAAGCTTTAGTGGGGTGTGCCTTTCCATCTTGTAGGTGTTACTGATGGTAGAAGTGTGGAACTTGTAAAAGTATTAACATGTGGTCATAGTCTCTGTAATAAAATGATATCTGGATGGTTCAATATTCAAATGCTGGGACTCCAAATTCCAACTCCTGACACACTGGAAGAAATAAAGGCAGAAACTACAGGAAAAGTGCAAACACTGAACATCAGTCTTTTCCTTTAAACTTCTTTTTGCACCCTGCAATGTAGGATGCGAGTTCCCACCTCCACCCTTTGACTTATATATAACAACTCCAAGATTGTTATACCTTGGAGAAAAGGAAATATTCTGAAAAATGGCAAACTCAGACATGTAGGTCTGTATTTTTGTCCATTCATCTCCCCAACTTGGGACTTGGAAAAGCAGGATCTGAGATATCAAACAGTTACCTATACACCTATGGTCTTTGGTTTTGTGGGAGAACAAGTGATCAAATACAGTAAGGGTGACTTTGTTACAACATAACCTACAACCTACTTGTGTATTAATGTTCTTTGATGACTGTGTAATAAAGCAGCAAAATGTTTATTGATTAAAGTTTTTATTGGATTAACTACCAAAATGCTTCAGCCTATCTGGAGAGGAAATACAGGGAGAAAATTCTGCAAAAATAAGGTTTAGTTCATTGAAACAATTTTTTGTACAATGTATACATTGCATTTTTATACGTTGTTTTGAGTCCCTACACCCCTTCATGGCTATATAACAAACAAACTGATTTGGCTTAGCTTATTAGCCACTGTTCTTTTTTGTATTCTGTTTAAAATTAAAATATTCATTCATTTTCTGACTGTGCATTCAATCCGATAATGCATATGGGATACCAGCTAGAATATTCAGTTTTCACACAGGAGGCACCCCCAGTTAAGAACTGAACCAGATAAACAAGTACTATTTGGCAGCAATCCTAAGGGCTCTGCTACTGTAGCTGTTGCTTTTAAATTATTATTTTTTGTTTATTTAACACGTTTGATTTATTTATTCATAACAATGATGAAAAAGATACATCTGAATGTAAGATGTACTTGTACCACATTCTAAATACAGTTTATTCATTTACTCTGAAATTTATTTTTTCAGCAAGGAGTACATAATTCATTGTATTATTTTTTGATATTTTTATATTGTTTCATATTCAGGAAAAGAAAGTGGCAGATATTTCATTTCTTTGCTTTGCGGCTGTACTTGCAGATAACTGTGATTCAGCTAGTTTGCATTAATTTCATGGCTAACTTACTTCAAGCACTGCAATTTGCAAATTTTAAGAAAATGATTCACCCCATAGAATAATGTGATAAAATTAATTCTAGTATTACTGATACATTCAATTACTCTGAATGTGTTGACTGCTGAGTGCATTTAACTTGTCACATCAACTTTTGATTTTACTTGTTATGACTTTTGACTTCTGTATAAAATCTCCATATCTGCTGTTATACTGGGATGACTATGTTGATGCACGTTTTACTGGTGTGCTTCAAGCACTAAACATACATGCTTTATGAAGACTGTATTAACTAAAATGCATTTACTGATATTGCATACAGTCTAAGCATACATATTCATCAGTGATAAGTATTCCAGGTCCTAAGACCTCAGCTATTGCCCGAGTTATTCATTTTCCTGCTCTTACAGAGAATAAATACATTGTTTTTTAATAGCTTTCTGAATACACAGAACTGCTGGTTGCTAACGTCTATTGTAGGTCTTCATTTTTCTCCTTTCTGCAGCCAGTTTAATGTGTCAACATCTGGAGGAAGAGTTTTAGGGTTCTAGTATGGATTAAATGATGAATTAAGTTAGATTCATTGCTCAGTGCCATAACACAAGGATTTCACAATGCCTCTGTGGCTGTTTCCCTATGTTATGTATATTTAAAAGCAATATTTTGTAGGCAGCCCAATGTTTGTTTGTCCATCACAATGTTTGGGGTTATTAATATTCAGTTTTGTTTAGGTATAACTACAAACATTGAATTTTATAGATTTCTGACAACCTTTCTTCATACACATTAGATAACAGCACTAACCTCAAGTGCCTTTAGGTCTAGTGCTATATAATTGTATAATGCAAAGCATATTATTAGTTACTGTATGTGTGCCCCATTAAACCTGATTGCTAGCAGTCCTGTTAGAGTTATCATAATCTAATGCTGTTTAGAGAGTGGGCTTACTATACATCAGTACTCTGATTGGAGAATGAGCATTCTCTAGCAGGGTATTAATGTACAAGTAATGCCTGCTGAAAAACGAGTCCACCACTTCACAGCACCATATCAAGCTGCCATGGAGCTCAGGCAGAAAAAACTAATGGCTGCCACTATTTTACACTCTCTAAGCAGCGCTTCTGCAATTTAGCAAGTGTAAAATGTAAAAAAAGTAAAGTAAAATAAACACGTTTATGTCTGTGTGTGAGAGTGTATGAGAGTGAGAGAGAGATCGGTTGAGATACTATTTTTCATTCGCTAAGCAGTCCTTCTGCAGTTTAGCGAGTATAAAATAAAAAAAATTTGTGTGTAAATGTTGCTGTCTGCATGTGACTGAGATATTATATTTTATATATATATATATATATATATATATATATATATATATATATATATATACACACACACATGCACACACACACACACACACACCCACACACACACACACACACACACACACACACACACACACACACACACACACACACACACACACACACACACATCTTTCCATGTCAGCATCACACAAGAGCTTTGCGTACCTCTCGACCATACTTCTTGGCATAAGAAATCTGGACAGAGAAGTCCTGTACAGGATTCTATGTTGGTAAGACCAATAAGAGTTTAAAATATAGAATTTTTAGTCATTCATATGAGATTAGGACTTGCAATATGAACAATGCACTAGCTAAACATATTAAAGAAAATGTTGGACATGAGTTTGTTTTTAGAGTACTACAAATAGTGCATGTGGGTCACTGGGGCGGGGATGATCTCACTAACTATACTGAAATAGTAGAATTTAAATGGATCTTGAGGCTACAGGCTGATAAACATCCTGGTATTAATGCTTGCGTCTTTTTAAAACCTGCTATGAAAGGGAGAAAATTGGTTTAATGAAGTGATGAATTAACATAGCTGATTGAACATCTAACTGTTTTTAAACTGAGCTGTGTTTTTGTGTTTTTATGATCTGAAGAAGTGTTGGTTTTACAACATGAAAATGCTTATCTAGTCCATTTTTTACAAATAAATACTTTTACTGTGTGAAGCTGTGGTGTTCCTGCCAATTTTTATGTTTTGGACTGCCAAACATAATGCTGTTATTACAGGAGAGTTTGAACCTTGAAAAGTTAACCTTAGTACAGAGGACAGTAATGCATTCTTCAAATTCTCTGACAGATAGCTAGTATATGAAGCTGACCATTCTACTTGTTCTGTCATCACATATTGTCTTACAAAAGTATTCACACTAACTAGGCTACTTGCCACAGTTTTGGTCCTTCAAGCATAACTACTAATACCCATTGGTAGTCACTATCACAAAGAATGAATAGAACCCTGTGCAGAACTAAATTACCAAGTGTCTTAGAGCACATTTTAAACACTCTGCCATCCCTACAAATAAGTTTTTTCCAAAGAATCTCAAAAGAAAACCGTTAATCTTTCTGTCCCTGACCTTAGAAAACAGTTAATTTATAGGAGTCTTGCAGACAATGCAAAGAGTGGACTTCTTTCATCAATCAGCACATCAGCTATAAGGAAGTCATCATTGCAGCCAATGCCTCATATGTCAAACAGAAACATACTGCACAACTGAGTAGTGCTGTCTTTTCTTGGAAGGAAATGTGCCATCTTTCTGGATACTCTAAAACCTGTTATGATTAATGGTGACTTGGTGTTGTCAGAAGTGTCCTGTTTCCATTCCTCCACTTCTTGCCTTCTTCAGATCAGAACTCTCCATATCAATACAAACAATATTCATAACCTTAAATTCTTAAAATAATTTATCTTCCATTCTTTTTGAATGCCTAATTATATTGAAATTTATACTTGATGGTTCATCAGTTTCTACTAAACAATGGACCAGCTAAGTCTTTTGAAACGTATCCACCAGTCCCAATGGTAAACTCAACTAGTTACTCTACGTGCCCATAAGGCATGGAGAGGAGGCTAGGCTAGAGGTAAATTTATGGTTTTCCATCCATTTGTTTAAACTAGGCATGAAGATGATGAGGGAAATTATTTGCTTTACCAAAAGTGGAAACTTGTGCAACAACTGGGGAATTCTTTGGGAAAGGTATTTGTTACACCTGCAAGCCCAGTCTACAGTGCAATACAGATTTAGATCCCTAGATCTTGTGTTTGATTCGTCTACCAGGTTTGTGGATATGTAGTAAATCTGGGAGAAATAACACATTTAGAATGTCGTAGGTCTGATGTCAGTAGGAGAGAGAGAAGAGAAAGAGAGCTCTTAGAGTAACATGGGGATTGATACCTGAATTTTTTTGGTGAAGATCCACTGGGGTTTTTCAGGTTAGCTTAGGTGTTTGGATAGGTACATACTAAAAAGTACATTTTATTCTAGTGTAGGCCTGATATGCATACCACTCAACCTACAGACATTGAAAATAGGTCCAAAGGCTTTGAAAATAAGTACATCCTGCCAAAAATCTGGACATCTAATTAACATGACATTTGAAAAACAAATAGCAGAAAAACATGTTTAAAACACAGAAAGTGACTAAAATGACTGAAAAAAGTGAACACATTAACAAATAATTACAATAAATCAATAGGCTTTAATAAACCGTATTACAAACTTCTACCATACAATGTCATTTATTTTGGCTTTAGAGAAAGGAAGATGTAAGCCTGTCCAGTTTCCTTAAATTGTTGATGACACTAGTATTTTGGTCATACAGTGAGGTTTTCTGTATATTAGACAGCTTCAAAAATCATGTGTGATGAGGAGATTCAGAAAATTAAATGAAGGGTTAAATCAGGCCTGAAAATACGGACATACCTCCAAAAATAAGCACATCATGTGCAAGATTATATCAGACCTCAAAATAAGTATGTCCCCAAAATAGGAACATTTGAGAGGTCTGCTGATGTGGTCCCTTCCTGTATGATAGTGGATGTGTGGTGGTCAAAGAAGTGTTTGCTGTCTAAAAATGTGTTAAGGCTCTAATGACAGTGTCTGTTTTAAGGGAGGTATTGTTTATATGGTAGTTGTATGACATTTCTTGCGTCCCACACTTTATGAGGCTACCCTTTTTGTTAGCCTCCTTTAGACAATGATTCTGACACCAGATGTTTGTCTGTGGTAGACCTTCCTGGAGGATTCCATTATCTTCAGGAGGAATTAATGATGTTTCCAACATTGGAACTGTCCACAGACATGACCAGTCAATCAGAAGATATTAATTTTAGATCTGACTTCAGAAAAGTAGATACCAAATAGAAGTTGTCCCAGAAGAGTGCCCTAGGATATACCGCTGGGAACAAGTCTCTTAGAGGATAGTGTGCCATCACATCTAATAGAATGGTGTGTATCACTGAGACAGTTGGCAATCTAGTGGGTAATACAAGGATTTATACTGAGTTTGACCAATTTGTGGATCAGCATTGAGTGGAATATACTATTAAATAAGCTGTGTGCATGGAGTTCCCTTTATCTAGTGCTTTTGTGACTCTTTCTGAGACGTCATCTTGGTTTAATAAGCATAATCAATGTTTTACAATGTCAAATTGGCTAGAGTCTAAGTTCTATAGGTTCCCTATTTTCCTGTTTATGAGGTCAGTGATGATATATTCTACCATCTTGTATGGCTCCATGGTAGGGTGTCCTTTGTACAGGATAAAAGCTACTTTATATACTCAATATATATATAGAAACAAATGTAACTGAATATCAAATTGCCTAGTTCGACCTATCAAAACCCAGATTGTTGACCACAAAGAACGGGGAGAGCCGGACCTGTCCCCCCCTACAGGACCCATGTTAAAACACATTCCTGAGTTTTGTAGAGCCAGTTTTTTCTGGCTTGGGCTCAGTTCTCTGGAACAAAATGTAACCAAACCAATGCTGTTTGATAGTCAACTTGAAGGGAATCACAATATAGCCAATCTGTGTTCCCATCCTCTCCAATGGTCACAAGCTTTGGATAATGCCTGCAAGAATGAGATCTCAGATACAAATCTCAGAAATGAGGATCCTTAACATGGTAAGTGAACCCACTGTCTATGGCCCTTACAATTTGGGATGATCCTGGAGTGCAGCTGCTGCTCCTTCATGTTAGAAGTAAGGTGATTTGGGTACATTGTGAGTATATCCCACTAGGCATTTCTCATTGGAGAATATACCAGGCATTGCCAAATGGGATAATACTGTGAAACAGACCCAGGGCATGTTGGAGGAGTTATATTTTGTAGCTGCTTTACAATATCTAGGAATCCTACTGGATGTGTTGAAGTCTGTTGATAGTGCTAATGAAATATTGCCTACCCTGTTGTGCTTGCAAGCATCAACAGGACAAGTAATTTAGAAAATGAATGTGCATTTATGCATCTGTATCAACTTCTACATCTGTATCTATTCCTATATCTGTATCTGTATAGCTATAGCTACATCTACATGTATAGCTATAACTATATATAACTATAACTATAGGTGTAGCTATAGGTATAGCTATATCAGTTTATACCAATGGATGCCATCTTATATAGAATCCTTATGCAGCTTTAAGGGCTGGAGCAGAGGTGCAATTAGGGAGGGGTGAAGGGAGCAAGATCCTCAGTACAAACATTTTTTTCTGAATGCCAGTTCTGCATTCACCCTATATGTGCATAATCTAGTGCCAGAATTGGCATTCAGAAATGAATCATGTTTATACCTTTCTATCAGAGCTGAAGCTTCAATCTTGCAGTAGCAAGTCACTTCTTACATTTGTAGGAAGCAGTGTGCTACAGTTTAAGGAACAGAAAGGACTTTTTAAAATTTATTTATTATATATTTTTTTGTGTTCGCTTCTCTGAGGGGCAGAGATCAAACAGAATGGACCTGGCTTGCTTCTTAGGTGGGGATGCCAGATCAGGGAGTAGATCTTTTTTTTTTGTTTTTCTTTTTGTTCCACAACTTATGTTGAAGGGGGCATCAAATTGTGGGACAGCAATGGGTGCCAGATGCCTAAGCTGCTGTTTTCAGATGGAATACCTCCTCTAGCTCTTTATGAATGACTGGAGCCATTATGACATTAGCCTCCTAAAAAATTATGAAGGACGTTTTAAGTCATTTCCACCAACATATGTCTAGAAATTTGCACTGTAATGTCAAATCAGCTTTTTGACATAAAACTTATGAAGTCACTATACAAATATACAAATAGATGTTCATATTTCTAGATTAACAAGTGTTACAAAAGAACGTAGAAACATCAGACTGTTCATCATAACTTTGACTTTACAATCATTCATTCATTAAATTATAATTCTTAAACTGTATTTTGTAAGTCACAATAAAACAGGAAGTAACCATTTTTATGTTTTGTCAACAGTTTACAGTATGTCAGTAACAACTCAAGCTAAAAACATACTGGCATCAAAATTTTGTTCATCCTGCTGTGAGCTTTAGAAATTAGGCTACATAATTCTATTTGTGTTGTTTGGTTGTTGAAGTATTTGCAGAAATATAAAAAAAAAATGGCAGTATGCATTATTTGTATACAAACGAACTTAGTGTCTCTTTAGCTGTACTAGAAAGTGGCGATGTGTCATGCAGCTGGTTTGCTAATCATGCGAGCCTGAAAATGAAATATTTTATTAGCTTGTATTTAACATGGGTTTTAAAATATTAATGCAGATATGAACTAGCAGTGTTAGACACAAGCCCCATCACTAGACTGATCCTAGAAAAATGTCTGATGTCACTAAGGTTTAATGTTATAACAAGGAAAACATAATATGGATCTTGTTAGGAAGGGGCACATGCCTGTGAGCACATACTTGGAGAAATAAGAGAAGTGAGCTTCATGTATCTCATTACACTCAAAAATGAGTTTCACTAGTTGAAATTGCACAATCTCCTTAAAATGCTGCTTCTGCAGTTGATTGATGCCTCTATCTATGAGTCAAGATGTTTTATGAGATTAGCTTTCCTTGAACATCTAACTGCTCAGGTCTGGCAGTAGTATAGCCAGCTCAATGGCCGAGGATTAAGGCCAGTAGTATGTCTCTGAAGTCATGGTTGGGACACTTGAAGAGCTAGCAAGGGAGAGTGGGAGACAGCCGCCAATGTTAGTTTACCCATCCTGGGGTGAGAACGAAAGCCTTGACTGCTGCATTACTGACACCATGTGAAAGCTGGAGATCTCCCTGCTGAAATTCTGTGGACAATAACCGCGATACTCTGGACAACAAAAATAAAAGTGCAAGTGTTGAGAAGGTAACGTCCAGCATCGTGGCACCTTTGGGTATTCTTCCTTCTCCAAGGTATAGTAATTCGGAGTTACTATATATAAGCAGCAGGGATGCTATGCTGCCACATCATTTTTTTTGAGGGAATGATGCTTTCCTCAGTAGTGATTTAGTGGAGTATCAGTGAGTTTGAAACCTAACTTTTTGTTTTATTTTAAATGTGTTTTATTTATTTTTTTTATTTTTGACTTTTTGAACTCACCATTTCAGGTCATACAATTGTGATAGAGATCTGAAGGCAGGTGCCATTGCAAAGGTTACACAAAGGGCCAGGATGGATGTACTCACCATGCAGTACAATTGTGCTCTGCAGCCATGATTAGTATGTGTAAAAAAGCAGGAATATGAGCAGGCAGCTACTATGTGAGTACCAAAAAAATTTGATTGCTTTCTGCATGATCCCTTCTTCCATAACCGGAGTCAGAACAGAAATGTGGGAGCAGATGGTTATAAAGTACATGGAGAAAAGTAACTAGGCAAAAGACTGCATCAAGCACACTTACGTATATGGAGAAAAGCAACTAGGCAAAAGACTGCATCAAGTACACTTAAGCATATGGAGAAAAGCAACTAGGCAAAAGACTGCATCAAGCACTCTTATGTATAGATGTATACAAAGAAAAGCAACTAGGAAAAAAGACTGCATTGAGCACACTTTAGCATACCAAAGCTTTGTTTTAGCTAAGTAATGAAGGAGAACTGCTCTAGCTGCCCCTGAACATGAAATGTTTGGAGCCAAGTGAGTCATGCCAACATATGCAGTTTTTGATCTCTTCTCATTGGAACTTTTCTTCAGGTATGAAGTCATACCTCTCAATCTCTTAGCACAGAACTCTGGACAAAGTCAGAAATAATGGGGGGACAAAGGCCCGAAAATAGGGACAATTTTTAAATTCTGCTCTTATAAATTTAGAAACTTGTCAGAATAAAAGGATTTGTGTTACCATGCATTTTCTGAAGGATATGAATTCTTAAACTCAAGTATCTGACAAAGGAATGGTGAGATATTGGGGGCAGCCAAAGACATGTTTTTTGTGTGGGAAAGCTGATCACTTGATAAATAATTGTGAAAAAAAGAAAATGATTTGGATGTGGAGAAATGGGACATGATATAACAAATTGTGAAATCAAATGTTATAAATGTAACAAAGTAGGATACTAGGGAATGCAATGTTATTATAAAGTTACTGAATTTGAGCAAGAGATTGTAGAAAAATTAATAGAGCCAAATCCAGAAAGTAAGGACATAGCAATAGAAAAAAATAAAGAGTTTACAAATAGAATGCGAGGAAGCAAATGATTTGAAACCTAAAAGAGATTTACAAAAAGTCAGTAATGAAAGTTTCATTCTTAATAAAACAGAAGGTGATGATTAAGAATGAGGGTTAAGTGATAGTGAAGATATTAAATGGAATTTAGATAAAGAAAAAAATAAATTCTATTGGTAACACAGTTCCAGACAGAAAAGGAAAAATGGTAGAAGGACATAATAAAGAGAAAAAGAAATGGAAAGGTTGAGTTTGTCTACAGATTTTAATGTATACATCATTTTAGTACCAAGCTTAAAACTCGGGTAAGGAAATAAGAATTAAATCAATTATTTAACGTCCATGATGATTAGCTCTGAAAAAGAATTTTCCTTGATCTGTAAGTGCAAACAGTTTGGGAATTCTCTAGGGATCAATCTGTTTACACATAAGTACAAACAGAATTTGTGCCCAATAACTCCACTCAGTACAATAAAATGCAAGTTTCATCCAGTAAAGTTCCAGAAGTTGCAAAGTAATATTTCACCAAAAAAAATGCTCACATATTTGCAATTGCTGCAGGGGTTATTAATAATAGTTGGTATATCTACCACTGGCATTTAGAACAACATTAATACTAATCTGGAGTGCATATGAACTTAAAGTCAACCTACTGCCCAAAATAGGTTATGTATGAGGGAGCAACTGGTAAAATATGACTAGTCAAATGCATTGTTAAATCCCCTGTAATTCCCTCTGCATATAAATCACAAAATGCAGAGTGCCCCTTATTTTAAATTCAGTTTGTCCATTACTATGAGGAGGAACATCTGAAACCCAAACAGCATAAGGGAAATAATCTAACTGCTCAATAAGTTGATTATATCATCACTGAAGTTGAACAGAAAACCCCTTACTAGTCTGGGGACAAAGTATGACCTATATATTTTTATTTATTTTTATATATTTAGCAGAGACCCAAGGAGAAAAGCTCCAGTACAGACAGAATTTGTAACAATGAAATACATAATTTATCAAACAAACAAGTAAAAAGTTATACATAGAAGAAAAAAATTAAAGTTTTTTTTTACATGCTTGGAAAGTAAACAATCTTATGTACAGAATATACTTGCTGTATAATATCAGTTTACAGTCAATGGCAGGAAATAGGGAGAATTAGGAACAGAAGGGAGAGATAGAAAATAGGATATTAAATAAAGAGGAGAAGTCTAGTTTGAGATAGATAGGATAAGACAGAGAGAAGTGTAGGAGAGAGCTACAAAAGGATGCATTTGGAGTAAGATATAGGGTAGTAAGAGTGATAGAAGTTGCAGAGTGGTATATGTGGGACTGTATAGAATGGGGGTGGCAGAGTAATAGGGAGAGGCTAGCCTGCAGGAGGAAGGGATTCAAGTTGGATCTTTACAGGTCCAGGGCCAGGAATTGAGCAGATATTCCTTTAGAGCAAGTTTGAGTAGATCTGATGTTGGGAGGAAGTTTGTTCCAAGAAGAGGCAACAGTGTGGCTATAGAGACTTTTTCATATGGATTTATTAGGTATGGAAATTTGAAGGAGGTTTTGATCAGAGCTACAAAGTTCCCAGCTAGGGACATAGGGAGAGATGAGATTAGTCAGTGAAGGATGAGCAAAGGGTCGATGAAAGAGGGAGTGAGTCAGAAGAAGTTGAGGCAGAAGGAGTTGATTATGGAATTCTAGCCAGTTGAGTTTTTTTAAGGAGAGACAGTGATGTGAACGATAGGGGAAATTAGTGGCAAATCTAGCTATTTTGTTGTATGTTAGTTCGAGTTTGGATGACAGATTTTTTTAGAGGTTTGTAAAGATGGGGGCAGTGTATAACAGGGTAGGTAAAAGGTAGATTTGGGCTAGGGACAGTTTTGATTCTTGTGTCAAGAATGTTTTATTTCTGTAAAGCATTCATAGTTTTTGGTGAGTCTTTTTGATACTATAATTAATACTGATATTGAATTTAAGTTCATCATCTATGTAGACCCCTAGAATTTTGTTGTGAGAATCAGCCTTGATGGTTGTATTATTTAGAGAGTAGACAGATAAGGAGGATTTGAGGTGTGGGAGAGATATGAGGAGAAAGAGAATTAGTTTGGTTTTATTGGGGTTAAGTAGGAGTTGATTGGATGAGAGCCATGATTCAACTGAGTGTAGGGTGTCTTGGGCGAAGGTAAGTAGGTGGGGTAGGTTGTCACAGGTAGTGATAATGGCGGAGTCATCACCATATTGCATGAGTGTTGAGTTGGAGCAAGACTGAAAGACATTATTTGTAAAAATGTTAAATAGTAGTGGGTCCAAGATAGAGCCTTGTGGTACACCGGTTTAAACAGGAAGGAAGGGAGAGGTGGCAGAGAGCCACTTGACAGCTTGGATTCTGTTAGATAGGTATGAAGAGAACCAGCTGATGGTAGTGGCAGAGAGATTAACGGAAGCAAGTTTAGAGATAAAGAGTTTATGAGACACAGTGTCGAATGCCTTAGGGAAGTTGAGAAAAGGCGCAACACTAATTTATTATTGAGAGATGTAGAGATAGAGTGAGTAAGGGATAGTAATGCAGTAGTTGTGCTATGATGAGGACAGAAACCATGTTGTGTAGGGATGAGAAGATTTTCCTGAGAGAGGTGTGAAATGAGCTGTTTGTGTATGCACTTTTCAAGAATCTTGGAAAGAGGAGATAGGATAGCTATAGCCTGAAGTTAGAGGCATCATTGGAGTTACCTCCTTTATGTAATGGAATAATATAGGATTTTTTCCAGATGTTGGGGACAAGACTTTCCTGTATAAACCGGTTGATGAGTATGGAGACTGGATAGGCAATTGAGCGGGCAGTGAGTTTGAGGTATTGAGGAGGTAGGTTATCAACAGAAGGGAAACAGGGTTTAAGTTTATAGAGTAGAGCTCTTATGGTAGATGTAGGGATAGTATTGAATGTGAATGGAGCTTTATGGTTAAGTGGTGGAGGAGTGTCATGATTGGTATTCATGTTTGGATTGATTAGTTTTTGTATGGTGTCTATAAAAAAGGAGTTAAGAAGAGTGGCATTCTCAAGAGGTGAGCTATTTGGGAAGGGGTTGGGAGGAGATGAGTTTCCTGGGTGTAAGAGCTTATTAATGGTATTCCAGAATTTTTTTAGGGTTGGAGTGGGGGGTTTCTCTGAGGGTTAAGGTAGAGTTCAGACTGAAAGATAGCCCTGCAACAGCATTCCAGTCCTGGACTTAGACAGAGAAAATGATAGTCTTAATGACCCTTTCATTTGGAAAAGCCAGTAACAAAAGACAAATTTATTGGGGACATACTGAGCCCTCCATACTGCCCTCTACAATTAGTCATACAACATGATTGCTATAAAAATGTTGTGTTTAGCCAACAGGAAAAAAGAGTGGAATAAACCCTCCCACTTAAACCTTCCCACAGTCTGTGAAAATCTTGTAAAGTAAGTTATAATAAATGCAACTATTTTAGTCAACTGTCATCTGTGTAGGGAGATGTTGTCAAGTAAAAAAGCAGGGCGATCTTGAGTTTTCTGAAATGTCTCCTAATGCATGCACATTGCCTGAAAAGAGTAGATTTTCTACAGAAATTCCACTTAGATAAAGCATTTCCTTATTGAGAGATGCAAACAATTATTCTTTCCATCATGATTATTTAAACCTGGAACTGTCCATCATGGCATGCATATAATCATGTAATCTTTCTTAAAGAAGAGTTTTAGCAGGACAGGATATACAAATTTTAAATAAATTGTTGTTAAGCATGCTACCCCAGAAGAATGACATGACGGTATGTTATGTATTAGCTGGAGCCAGTTTAAAATTATTATCTGCATGCAAGATATTGGGCAGCCATGGTGGTGCAGTGGTTAGCCTTACAGCAAGAGGTTCTCCGGTTTGATCCTCAGCTGGGGTGCCTTCTGTGTGGAGCTGCATGTCCTCCCTGTAGTCATGTGGGTTTCCCCTGGGTGCTCCGGTTTCCTCCCACATCCCAAATACATGCTGTAGGTGGATTGGACACTCTAAATTGGCCCTAGGTGTGAATGCATGCACGTGTGTGCCTTCTGTGGAAGGTTGGGCTGGCAACTTGAGACTGTAAAATTCCACTGCCAATCATGAGCGGACGGGTGATCTACTGTTATGACCCTAAACCAGGAAAAGCCTAAAGAAGAAGAAAAATCTGCATGTAAGATATTATTTTGGAATAGCATCTTCTCTGAAGTCAAAAGCCAATTGGAAGAAAAATCTTCCAGGTATATATGATGAATACCATAGGCTTTCCAGCTGTAAAGTGGGTGGAATGTTACAATACTTAGCAGACATATAAACCTGGAATGGATGTTTGATCTTAGCTAGGAAAAGGGAAACAAGCAAGCATTACAGAAATATATTGTAATCTGCTCACCCTTGTTTTGTCAAGGAAGTAGAGAAACATACAATTCTATGTTGTGTTTACTTGGAATTCAATGGAACTTTCCAGTCTGGGCTGAGAGTTTATTAATGTCCCTCAACAAGCTATCAGACTGGGGATCAATCCTCAGTATTTGGCTGGTTATGATAAACCAGGCATCCTGGATTATATAGTTTATTTTCTAGCGACATTTAGTTTAATAAAATGATAAGGTTTAGGTCTTTTATTTCTTTAAATAGATTTTTATGAAGGAGTGCAATGAAATCTATGTTTGAGGAAATAAGAGTGGTCATTTTGTACTTGAACTTTAGCTTTGTACTCCAGATTTTAAAATGCCCAGTCTCTCTCCAAAGTCTACTTAACTTAGTTATCGATTTACCTCATATAAGCGTGAATTTTACTCTACAATGTAATGAAAGTATATATTATTTGATAAATGGGAAAGTGAACTGACACTGCCCCAAATATATGCGTTACCCCTATCACCAAAATAATAATAAAGTAATTCTAACTATAATAAAAACAGTAACATGGCAACTGCTACGGAACAGTAGATTGTAAAACAAAGTAGCATCATGGGTAAAGGCAGAAAGAAGAAAAGAAAGCCAGTTCAACCCAATCACAAAGTATTCCCTCTGTATTTTTTTGACTACCACTGTTTTCAAGTTACCTGTCAGTGGTGGCTCCAGGCACAGTAGAGGCTTATTGGTGGGGCACATAGGATGTCAGAAATCCAACAAAGATAAATAAATGAATAAATAAATACAAACATACATACATACATATGTACATACGTACATAAATAAAAAAAAAAATAAGTAAATAAATAAACCATAGCATGTGTGGTAAAAATTCACCTGGAATCTATTTTTAAACATGAAAAAACTTTTGCCTAATTTCCCTATGAAAAAATAAATGCAATAGTCTTATAATATATTTACATATCCTGGCAATATAGGCAACCCAGATAATAACTAAATTTGCAATTCTCCAAGACTGTGTTTTGGTTGAGGTGTTAGTAAGCTAAAATGCAACAAATTAAGTTTGTAGCTAGCAATCCAAGATAAGCTGGAGAATAACGCAAAGACATCTGGGAGTGAGTAAAAAGAGAACAAGAGTCTCATACCATTTATGAATTTAGGAACACCAAGTTGTACCTGTTTTGCACTAATCAGAGATTTGCATTTGATTAAGAACTTATTTCAAATGTTATAGCAAAATCACTGAGAGTCATGTGCTAAACAAAAGAAAATACTCTCACACTGAAAACAGACTTAGCATGCGTAACAGTAAATGTTACTTCCTTTGAAACTCCCATATATTGAAAATGCATGTGCAACCCATTAAACTACAACAGATGTGATTGGGGATTCCTAGTCTGATAGCATATAGTAAAGCTATAATTAGTGACTATGTGAAGATTGCATGGATTCAAAAGACAGATGTGTAATGGATATGCTAACAGCCTGGGACAGCCCACTAGACACAAGTATTACTTGTCAGCAGAAGCCCAGGAGTACTGTCTATGAGGTGTCTTTGTCAGAATAACACACAAGGTAAACAAAGGCTCAGGGAATCAAAATGTGCACTGCAGGAAGTACCTCATTAACAGCTGGTAGTGTTACTTATCTGTGCTAAGTGGTAAACTGTTGTAACCCAAACACAGTGCATTTCACAGTGCAAAATAAAAGCTAAATTAAAGAATGTCTTCATAGCTAAAATATTAATATTAAATGTGTATACTTTATGCTATGCAAATTATTCACAATAAATATCCTATCAAGCATTCAACAAAACAAGGAAAGTAAGGATCATTACCAAAGAAATGATCCAAATTATGATGGCCCTGTTAACTACACTGAGATACAAGAACAGAGTATATACACACACATACACACACACGCACACACACACACACACACACACACACACACACACACACACACACACACACACACACACACACACACGTGACCATCAGTTTCAGCCCCTATCTCTGATGGTGTTCATTTCAGATGTTTTCTTGTGATCATATTTGTGCCAGCTGTTGTGAGAACTATACAGTACAACCCATTGCACCCCCATGCCTTTCCAACCTTTTGCTCAAGAATCAGAAACAAATACCCAGGAATCAGTAACAGATTTTAAATATTTCTCATATATTTAAACAGTTGCTAGAATAGCACTTTGCATTATAAATATTTTTCAGGATATAAATTATGAAACTCGCATATCTTTCATTATTTAGTGACTACAATCCACAACAATTTGCCAGAAAAACAGAAATTTTGCATGAGAAGGCCAAATACTTCTCAACTTGTTTGCTCAAGAATTCTTGGCAAAGCCAAAAATACTGACGGGGACAAAGGCCACAAAAGGGACACATTTTAAATATTATTTTTCTTCAGCCTGTTTGTTAACATGGTAGCACTCTCTAAGTGACTTGCTGAAAGACACACAGTAGATAAATGGAGGTGGAAGGATTCAAACTCTGTACTTTATACTAAAACAAGTGGTTCACTAACACAACTCTAATTCTCTTAAAAAGTAAACAGAAAGGCAGGTGTTCCATGAACATGCGTTTTCTTAATAAAAGAATGATGGAACTGTAATAATTGATATTAATGACCAACAGTATGGACTGACTGTAATAATTTGACAGAAAAAATGCAGTTAATTAGGGACAGGGCATAAATGTGAGACAATATCAGAGAGGTCCTGGAAAATAGTAGATAGTTAAGATGTAGGGTACTCTAATTCAGTTATAAAGTTAGCAATGCAGTGGGTTTTGCACTTCCACACATCCTCTGAATAAGGCATATGATCTCTTAATGACTGGTATTAGTGAATGACTGTAATCCTCTGCGACATATAAAATAAGGTGAATGAAGGTCTGGCTAAAGACACTAAGCTCTTAATGAGATACTTTTTGTAGCCAAGTGTACATGGTTTGATTCTTTTTACCTCTATTTGCTGTGTGACGCTGAGTAAATTAGTTAACCAGACAGTAGTCCTGGCCTGAGTTTACCAAGGTAAAATGGGCAGGAGCTAGGCAGAGCAATTTCATGTTGAAATGGTGTCATAGGCAGGAAAATACCCTCACCCCATACCAGTTTCCTGTTACATGGCTGTTTGTTTCTACTTTCCCTGTTACATGGCTGTCTGTTTCTACTTTCCCTGTTACATGGCTGTCTGTTTCTACTTTCCATAAAACACTGTTCATATCTGTCAGTATGCATACTATTTTATTGCTTTCTTTTACAATGATACTACCATTCTTAGATGGATTTTACCATAAGTCTGAGGGAAAATTAAGTGTTAAAATCCTTCTCAATAGGGAACCAATTCTGCTTAAATAGCTCAACATTTGCAGTAAGAGCTGTAACTATGAGAAACAAAACATAAATGACTACCTTGTAGATTATCATGAAATGGTCCTATCAAATGGACAGACTTCTTCAGTATATTTTCATTTATATGGTCCTTTAAGCACTTGGAATGGAATAATGCCCTTGGTGTGGGGTATGTACATCTGTGTGTCCCAGTGTAGCATTGCCCCTGCTGCCAGTCTTTTTGTCCTTCTGCATTGGCTATTTGCACACAGTGATACCCCTCTGCATTGGCTATTTGCACACAGTGATACCCCTCATCATTGAATATTTGTACATGGTAATACCCCTGTGTGACTTTTACTGGAAGTTTTCTTCCTGGAAGAAGCTCAATGTGTTAGAACCGTTATCAAAGGCTGAAAATAATATTTTGATGTGACCAGATCACACACCAGGCTGCATTCTTATTAGTTGAATATATGCACTATCTAAGCCTGCACATAAACTGTTCAAACTCATTTTGTCTAAGGGTTTGTTCCTGAAGTCTGGAGGACAGACACTACAATGCCTCTTCATAAGGGTGTCCCCTCTACAGATCTCAATATCCGTGTGAAGTCTTACAATCCCTATGCACTGGGAGTTGAATGGGTTAGTCAAGGAGGTGTCATATTTTGACCCTCTAAATATTTTAAATGTAACCCTATCCTCTCACTCTTTCTGTGCTTTTCATGTAGCCCTAACCTCGCACTGATTGTGATGGAATGACACTGACATGGTGAGCATAAACATGGGTGTTATGTAGGACAACGGCATTGACAAGGTGAGCATACACTTGGTTGTTATGTGGGATGATGACAATGACTGGTTGAGCATACAGATGAGTGTTATGTGGACAATGACATTGATGAGGTGAACGTATACATGCACATGGATGTTGCATGGGCTGATGATATTAACAGGTTGAGCATGCACACCTGAGTTATGTGGGACAATGACATTGATTAGGTGAACGTATACATGCACATGGATGTTGCATGGGCTGATGATATTAACAGGTTGAGCTTGCACACCTGAGTTATGTGGACAATGACATTAATGAGGTGAACGTATACATGCACATGGATGTTGCATGGGCTGATGATATTAACAGGCTGAGCATGCACACCTGAGTTATGTGGGACAATGACATGGACAAAATGAGCATATACATAGGTGTTGTGTGGGATGTTGACAGGGTGAACATGTACATGGGTGTTGTGGAGAGTGCAGCACTACCCTGATGGCAATGCACTCTCTAGAGCCTTCCTACATTGTCACTGCCACTACTACAATCTGCCCCCAGGCTCTAACAGTGCTCATGTGGTATCTGTTGTGTCCAGGATAATTCCACATCTTTACTCCAGAAAATAACAAAGAGCCTTCATCCTAATCACTGTTCTGCTAACCTGTCATCAGCTCCTCCAACTGTTGAAGCATTTTACTGAACCTGGACCACCTGGCTGTAATCGGGGACTATCCTTATGGACCACGAAGTATGCTGCCACAAGAAAAACAAATGCTGACATTATTCTTCTGATAGTGTTGCAGATACTGATCTGCCATTCAAATTTTTTATGTAACTAACTGACAATTTGAAAAAAAATTAAATGGGTGCATGCATCCAGATTCACAGATGTTCGAAGACCTCATCATTATATAATGATAGCCTGTATGGTCCATGGACACGATAATTAAAGATTGCAGACATAATATGTCAAATGCATAGAAGATCATAGCATCATAGGATCATAGCAAGTTACTAGGCTATTGGCCCTAGGGCCCTAACAAGCCTAGCCACATTATACCCTTGTTCCTTTATAGACCAAGATATATAGTCTATATTAACAATGCAAATCTAAGATTGGCATCTGCTGCCCCTGTCCAAGAGGGACATAGGTGAAACACCCCAGGTAAATTTATGGTTTCCCCATCCAATTGTCCAAGTTACACTTAAATAGGGTCTATGAGGAGCTCTGTTTTACGGGAATTTGGGGTTTGTTGGCTACCCATCTATGTAAAGGCACTCAGAAGCATATTTAGGGTGGGGAGAAGGGGGGCAGTCAACTCAGGCCCAAGGTATTAGGAAGTGTAATTGTAAGAGTCCAGAATGGAGTGTTTGCAATTATTTTTTTATGCAATTTTTGTTATTTTATTTTATTTTGCTCCTCACATCAAGATGATGTGAATCAGATGACATGTTGTTCATCCAAGAGAAGCTCCCACCCCCTTATTTATTTATTTATTTATTTATTTATTTTTTGCTCTTCAAATTAGGGTTCAGTGGGGCCAAATTGGGTAGTGGCTCTGCACACTGGATGACCAGTTAAGGCTCTGAAGTAACTCTTGCTATCTTTATTGATACAACTTGAGAAGGAAGTTCAGGTGATGACTGGGTCAGCTATTTATAATATGGCCTGTGCATGCTGATATTTATGGAAAGGTCATTGATGACTAATGAAAACAGGAGTCACCTAGGAAATAAACATCAGAGAAGCTTGAGCATAAGCCACAAGAATGTAATCAGTTCACTTGCAGGTGTTGTAGTCTTTGAAATGTTAAATATATTCTACAATAGTCTATATCTTAAAAGTTCCTAGACATGTACATCACTGTGCTTGGTGTATTATCTCTACATTCTATGTGGCTGAAATTATATGTAAAATTAAATCTGGTTACTGCCTTATCTTGTCTGACTTGGGGGATGCATTTGCTTATACTGATTTTAACTAAGTTTGATTAGCGGCCTGCTGTTCACAAAACTAAACTGAGTGGGGTCTAGTTTAGTTAAGTTGCTTATATCTGCGTAACTGAGTTTTGCTGTGATACATTCCATGGCTTTGCATATAAGGCTGGTGAAGTTCTTGGACCTGTAATTATTTAGATCTGAAGAGGGGACACCCTTGTGTAAAGGAGTCACAGTATCTGTCCTCCAGACTCCAGGAACAAACCCTTGAGATGGTCGAGTTTGGACAGATTAAGTACAGCCTCAAATATTGCATACTTCCAAGTGCTGAAAATGCAGCCTGGTATGTTATCTGGTCCCATCAAAACATTATTGTTAACCTTAGATAAAGATATTATGAATTGTTTAAGGTGATTTCAGGGGAAACTAAATTCTCATGGATCATAGATGTATCAATGGGGGTAGATGGGGTAAGATTAGTACTAAATTTGTCTGCTATTGATGCCACCTGCTAGATAGCCAGCTGGCTCACAGACAGGACCCAGGAAGTTAGAACTGGGGAGTCCACATCTACAAAGAGGCCAGTCACAAGTGGAATTCTGCAGGGATTAGTGCTTGTACAGCTCCTTTTTGGCATTTACTTCTCAGAAGTTAAGGCCAATGCTCAGTGGCCTCTGGCTAACTACATGTGCAGATGATTGCAAATTAGGAGCTGTCATTGAATCTAGCATGGACACAAATGTTCTCCAGGAGGGGCTGACACAGACAAACAACTAGGGTCAGAGCCATGGACTAAAACTAAATGCCAGGAAATGCATAATAGTATCCTTTGGGAAGTCATCCATCCCTGCTAACTATCATATTGACAACACACCCCTTAGAGTTGAACCAGTAGCCAGGGACTTAGGGACACACATATATAATAATCTAGCCTTTGACCATCATGTTCCTACAGTGGTGAGGAAAGCATTCTATATTGCACAACTTATAAACAAAGGTGTAGCATCTAATTCCAAGGAAGTCATTGTTCCACTGTATTTGGAATTCATCAGCCCTATCATTGAGTACAATGCCCCCTTTGGTATATACCTAACCAGGCATATCCAACAACTGGAATGTCCATAGAGGTTCCTCACTAAAAGAATACAGAGCATAAGTAAAATGTCCTATGCAGACTGCCTCCCTGTATTCTGTATCCTACAGGCTTTTGAGGGGAGATCTATGCCTGGCATATAGGGTATTGTCAGTCCCCACTCTGATTGACCTCCTGCATATCCACAAAACAAACAGCACCAGAATTACCCATTCTAAAAACTTAAACCTTGCCTGTGATATAAATAGGTCCTGTTGGAGAGATAGGCATGCATCCCAGAGACTACTGCGCCTATGGAACAGGCTCCCCATCCATGGGAAACAGAGTTCCTCCCTAACCCAATTCAAGTGCAGCTTGGACAATTGGATGGAAAACCAGAAATTCATCCCTGGTTTGGCATCTATGTCTCTAATGGACACAGGTAACCTGTAAATGGTTTATCTCCCAACCCCCTTCTTACACATATCAAGGGTATCAGAACTTGTCAGAGATTTGTGATGCATGGTTAAGTTTAAAAAGACCCTTGTGGTCGTTAGCCTAGTAAGCACCTAGGAACCTATGAAGCTATGAACTGCATTGGCTATATCCTTGGGATTAGATTTTGCGGTAATATTATGGATTAGCTCAGTGCAGTGTTGAGCTAATCCATAATATTACCACTCAGTGCAGTGTTGAAAACTGTGGTGGTGGTGCTGCAGTAGCGTTGTTACGTCACAGTAAGACATTGCCCTGTTCGATTCTCAGCTAGAGCGTCTTCTGTGTGGAGACATGCATGAATGGGTGTACCTTCATTGAAGGTTGTGTGTCAGGGCTGGCAACTCGGCACATAAAAATCTACTGCCAATCATTAGCAGACCGGAGTTCCACTGTGGTGACCCCTAACCGGGAAAAGCCGAAAGACACAACAACAAGCTCAGTGCAGTGTTGAACATTATTCCTTAGCTTCCTGACATAACTGAAGAAAGATGTGGCAACCTTAAATTCATGCTCTTCTATATAAACCACATAAATACATCTGTTCCTCCCTACAGTTTCTTGTTGTTTAGAATATTAGTAACAAATTCCTTGCTGGCATGTTTCCATGTGATGAGGGGTACAGGATGGTGGATTTCTTACAACCTTTCATTATTTCCTTATTTTGTTATACAGTTTGTTAGTATGTGTGTTCCATCAAAGTGGTTTATTCCTGAACTTACCACTATATTTAGGGCAGACAAGTACAGCCTTTTCTATGTAGCTGTTTAGATGCCTGAATAAGTGGAGATGAATGTGGCATCCCTATCAGTTGTGCCCATTTGTGAGGAGATTGTTGGGAATTTTGTGTAGGTCTTCAACAAGCTGGAGTAAGTTTGTCCTGCAGAAGTCCCTAAAAAAGGTTTCATGGGGGTGGAGGGGGTAGTACTATTAAGTTTGATAGAGCAGGTAAATGATTTGTGGTCAGATTTTACCAGGTTTGAGGAGAGGCATGATGGGGTACAGGCAAAGGCTGGGTTGGTAAGGAGCAGACCAAGGATATTAGAGTCCTTAGTTGGTAGTCTTACAATTTGTACCAGTGCATTGATATTAGAAAAGTCTGGGAAATGCTGAGCACATCTATTTTAAAAGTGTAAGTGTGACAGTCAATGCAGGGTTGATTTACGTTCCTTAAAAAGAAAGGATGTGGTTTGATATTTAACCCCTCAATGATTTTAAGGTAATTTCCATGATGGGGCATTGGTGGGGATCTTTTGGAACAATAAAGTGATAGCTGGATTTGTTAAGCATGACTTGGATCTCCTGGAGTTTCACATTATGGTTGCGGGATATTTGACATGAGGTGATGGTGTTCCTCAGAAATACAGATACTCCCCTGCAGCTACCCAAGGGTCTGAAGGCATGGTAGGTGCTAAACCCTAGTATATAGGGATTGCTATTATTGCATTAATGCTAAGTTTCAGAATCTAAACAGATATGACTGAGTTTAGCTGCAGGAGGGCCTCAAGCTCTGGCATCTTCCGGTTTATCCTCCTACCACTGAGTAGTGCCATTGTTGTGTTGTCTAAAATTGGCTTTGAGTTTGCTATGCAGGGATGCCCAGTAGGGAGACTTTGCCTAAGAAGGCAATATATGGGCAGCAAAAGTGTTGGCCAGTATGTGGAAACCATGGTATGAGAGGTAAACCATGTCATCCCAGGTTGACATATACTGGATTCCCATAGAATGACACCAACTACTTATCCAATTATTAAAGTAATTTATCCTGTCTTGGAGTATAGATGTTATTTTTGGTAATGGCAAGATACTACTCAAGACCAGCGTCATTCTTGCCTCTAACACTTGAATAGTAGGTTCCATCATATATCTCTGCATGTCCATCTGGGTGGAGCACCTCAGATTATTTACTTCCACATGGGCCACCACTAGGACATAGTCATACATGTCTGGTTTAAGGAAAATTAGGATCCTTGTGTCATCACAGAATGTTGCACCTGCAAGCAACTTGCAGTCACAAGTCTTTTTTCAAGATTCATTGATGACGAATGTAGGATGATTACCCTGAAGTTAGGTTAGATGGTAGCTAATCTTGCAGAATTTCATGATAAAACAGAATTAAGTTTGTCAAGCATGACAAATAGTGATGATTTGCTCATTGGCACCTACCAGCTACTGCTACTGCTGGTCTCATCACAGCTACATTCAGCTAGGAATCAATGTCCCCTTGCTTCTTTTTCAGCAGAAGCAAAACAGTAGTACTAATTCCGAGCTGGTTCTTGAGAAGCAAGTGTGAGACCATTTGGTGATCATGAGTCTCATCATTAATATGTTGCAGGTGCAGTGATAGCACTGCAGGAACTTAAAGCAGATTTTAAACTTTATGATCGATTTAAATATAATAAGGACCAAATGAATCCAAATAACTTCACATTTTATTCGAGCTGTCATAAAATGTGGTCCAGGATCGATTTCTTTTTAATATCAGATACACTAATGTGTTTTGATCCCTATATATACATACAAGCTCGTTATTTGTCGGATCACTCCAGGATCACATTAACCTTTAAGAAAGATACTTGTCATAAATTGCATGCTAGGGGTTATAATTGGACATTAAATCCATATCTATTGCATAAAGAGGATGTATTAAAAGAAGCTCAGGAGTTTTTAATCAATTATTAAATAAGCTTTTAGAAAACCGACATCCATCAGACATAGAATGGGCAACTATCAAAGTGCAAATTAGAGGAATGTTTATCCAAAAGCTACTTTCTACAAGAAATTACAAGTGAAAGATATGCATGACTTGGAATCAAAAATTGAATTATTAGATCAGGAATTAATTAGAAATTATAGTAAACAAACCAAACGGAATTATTAAATTGTCAGAAGAAACTTTTTATTACAAAACAGTAAATTATCATTCCATGAACAGAAAATGCTGGTAAAATACGCTAATCACATACAGACCCGTCAAAAGCACTAGCACGTATTATTAATCAATCAAGTCACCTTCCCAAATCCCTGAAATATACTTCAACAATAAAACATACACCAATACGGAAGATATCATAAAGGTTTTGAACTAATATTTTCAGAACTATATGGTGAACAACAGGATGTAAATCCAAATAAGAATAATAATGATTTTCTTCAGAAAATTATATTTCCAAAGATTAATGATGAGCTTCATATGAACCTGATTAAACCTATTTCTTCAGAGGAAATAACTGATGTTATCAAGAAATTGAAGCCATACAAAGCTCCGGGACCGGATGGTTTGACTACAGAATTTTATAAAACTTTTAGTGATATTCTGGGGAAAATACTGTCAGTGGTCTTTAACTATATTATTAACAATAAAATTACTGACCCACACTTTAATGCATCGAAAACTATTCTCATACCAAAAGAAAATACTGATCGACAAAACCCGGATAATTATAGACCCATCTCACTTTTAAACATAGATATGAAAATTATGACATCGATTTTGGCTAACAGGTTGAAAATGGTAATTAACCCTATAATATCTGATGAACAAGCCGGTTTTATAAATAGCAGACAAACTATAGATAATACATTAACACTGCATACAATGATTTCTCATGCCACCCATAAAACCATAATCTTTACGCACTTATAATTGATGCACAAAAAGCATTTGATAGAGTGAACTTAGAATATTTATTTGACATTTTAACATGTTTTAACATACCGCAAGAATTCACTTCAACTTTAAAAATTATATACCAATCCTTATACAAATCTAGTCATTAACAGGAATCTTTCAAAAGAATTCAAATTAAAATGGTACACGTCAAGGCTGTCCTTTATCTCCCTTGTTATTCAATTTGTATTTGGAACCTCTATTTTTGCACATTAAACAAAATATCTATCATAATGCTCCAAGGATCTATGGTACGAAGATCACAATGGCTGCTTTTGCAGATGATTTGAGTATTTATTGCACAACACCTGTTTCGGATACTAATAAAATATTAAAGGCAGTAGAAGAATTTGCAAAAATTTCCAATTATAAATTAAATTTAAAAAACACTAAGATATTCCCATTAAAGACACCTACACCTTTTTCACTATTACCATTAGTAGGGCAGGTAAAATCAGAAGAAAAATAAAATACTTAGGAGTGGTTTTCTCAACTGACAACAGAGATTTTTATCTCAATAATGTTAAGGTTATTTGGGAGCAGATAGTATCTGACTTGAAAAGATGGGATAATCTGAAATTACCAATAATGGCGATGACTTCAATTATTAAAATGAATATACTTCCTAGATTACTATATATTTTAGAGCATCACAAGTTCAAATCTCCAAAAATTCTTCAAACAGCTTCATACAGAACTAGCTAGATTTCTATGGGAACCTAGAAAAGTTAGGATATCGTATGATAAATTGATGGCTCCAAAAATAGGGAGGGTTGGATCTACCTAATTTCAAACATATTATTTAATAATAAACACCAATAGACTTTTAAGAATAATTAACTTTGATGGGTGTAACTCGAAATGGGTTCCCAAATGGCTGGTTCTTAATCATAAACATGTCAAGGAATTGGATATTAACTGCAAGGCATTACCTTTTTAAACAAAAATACTCTTAAAGTGTACTTCGTGTTGGAACATATCAAAACATATATAGTTTCAGTACAAAATCTCTTTAACTCATTAAATCTTTTGCAAAGTATGATAATTCTTCAACCATTTCACAAAAATCCAAATCTGAAAATTGGTAACCAGCTGATAGACCTTAAGAAATTCCCACTTATAATTAATTTAACCCTACTTGATTTATATCCTTTTAGGTATCCCGATTCACAATATTTTAGAAGAGTTGAATCTCCCCAAATCGTATCTAATTATAATAAGACAATTAAAAGACCTATCAATAAGTTACCTTAGTAAAGGGAATGACATAATTAAAGAAGAAGATTTAAACATGTGTCTGAACTTATGGCAAACCCTTACACAGGAATGTAAATATATAACTGCAGCATATGGTTTGATTAAAGAAATAAAATATAATAATCAAATATTAATTTCCAAATACTGGAGAGAGAAATTGTTGACAATTGAAGAAAGTAAAATACTAAAAGCAATTCACTTAACCATAAAATCTGTGTCCCTTCAGAAGCTATTATTTACCCAATTGATGATATTTAATAACGCATTATACGCTGCCTCACTCTACACAAATTTAACTCAAAGAACTCACCAAAATGCCCATATTGTATAGATCAAACAGCCGACCTCCTACATATGTTTTGGAGTTGTAAATGTATTTTCAAACTCTGGAATTCCTTGAAACTTCAACTACAAAAAATGGGATATCAACATTCCACACTCTCCTGGGAATTTACGATTTTACATATTCCACCACCCAACTTGGAAAGAACCCAAAGAATTATACTAGTCAATATTTTTTGTTGATGAAGTTATATATAGCTTCCAATTGGTTGAACCCTTTACAGACATCATGGCAAAATTTCAAGATAGTAGCCACCAAACATATTCTAGCACATAAATTTCTAATTAGTGATCATAAGAAAAATGTAAACAATACAAAAATATGGGAACAAATCTTTAACATTGTATTAGCTTAAAGTTCCATTCCACTATTCGCTGGGAAAAACTGAATAACTGTTGAATTTTATTGAGATAAGTCTTATATGGTTACTAGTTCTTTTTTCTTCATTATTTTTTTTTTAGAAGTGTATAGGTATGTATAATGATTCTATGTAACTGTTGGAAGCATTCATGTACATATTGTAAGTAGTTGGTAGTACTGTATTAGTTGTTTGGGAAAAATAAAATAAAGAATTATTATTGAAAAAAAAATATGTTGCAGGTGTCTGTAGGCTTGTTGTAGTCCTGTCCTTTCTAGATTCCCTAGACAGCATGTGCAGAAGCTCGGTGCAAGAGAGCTGAGATGCACAATGGCCCAAAAACAGATTAATCAAGGAAGTCCCATATGCACTGCCCAATGAGGTACAGTCAGGAATTAATGTCCCTTCTCTCATTAGGATCAAAACAAAAGGACAAATCCCAATATGATTTTGAAGTGGTTCATTGTCTACCAGTGACTGGTAGTGTTGCAAAATGTTTATGATTTTGAAAGTAGGATGGAAGTAAATGGATTAATACTCTGGGTATTACAGAGTAGTATATACAATGGGTATTTATATAACCCTATATACAAAAGGTTGAAACCATCATAGTAAGAACTAGGCTAGTTGCTCTTGAGGACCATTTTAGACCTAGCTAGTTTCCCCTTAGTGAGAATCAATCTTTTACTTCTTGAATGTGAGGTAGACACCTTAACCATTATGCCAACCCCCATGTTGCCAACTTGATCGTGACTAAGGAAAATCAGGTTCAGTAAACAAACCTAGTCCTTTAGAAGTCACTTGGGGGAATAAAGTCTGAGCAGCATCTTTCTGTGCTGTACTGGGATGCTTTGATATCCTCTTTGCCCAATCCCAGATCCTTACTTTAAAATCTTGTCTGACAACTTTGTTACTAATATTATAAACAATAAGAAACAATCTTAACTTGCAACATCTGCTGTACATACTGTTGATAATCAATATCTTGTTATTGTATTAAAGCCAACAACCTGTTATGTTGTTTACTACTGCTGCAACTTTGTATCTCTATTTATCATGTACATGATGTGGAGGTTTTCTCCCCGGGCATCTGCTGAAAAAGGACCTGCGTACAGCCGGAATTTCCCGGTAAACAAATGTAAATAAAATAAATAAATAAATAATAAATAAATAAACGAGATTCCTCTGCTTATATCACCTTGGTACATTGGAGAAGCCAGTCAGCTGTAAGGAATGTCAGAGGAAATGATCAAAAAACAGAGGCTTTATATTCTATCTGACAGCTACACTATGTCCATAGTAATAAAAAGAAAGAAAACAGAAAAAAAAAAAAGCACCAGTCTGATGATTTTGCCTAATATATGAGTTTTAAGTACTGAAAAAGAATACTGTTTGACCACATCCAATCATTTTGTTAAAAGATTAATACAAACATTATAGATAATTTATATGAAGTGGACAAAACATGGCTATATCTTGCAAACAATATACAGTCCACACGTTTTTCTGACAGACAACAGGGGTCTTCAAATGCTACTACTTGAATTCTAATCGCACAGTTTTGCTTAAATGCAAATTTCCTTTACTTGCCCAGATTGACAAACGATGTTCATATAATAAGTTATGACACAAAAAAGATTGCAAAGTTGTGGAAGATTATACTTATAAAAAAGACACTGGGTTCAGCATATTTTTAGAGTACAAGATTACGTTGTGATAAATAAGTTTTATCCAAGAAAGTACTCCCTAGTTTTTTCCAGTGGGCTTTACTGTGTTGGTTTAGCTTTAACTGCCAGTAAGAATGGTACAACATGGACATGCATTGTTTATTTTTCAGAAAGATTAATCTTAACTATTACAGTATGTTAGATTTTGAATTTATACAAATGTCTAATAGAGCTGTGCATCATAATTATATTGCTAAATTGTATATGTTGCAGAACAGAGAAATTCCTCTTGCAAGAGATTATGACTGCTTTAGAAAGAAGCCCACCACGAGTGCTATATGCTGCATCCAAAACTTACCTCTCAACCTCTAAATATGAGAAATCTGGACAAAGCCAAAAATTATGGGGGAAAGGCTCAAAATCAGGGACAGATTTTAAATTTTGTTCTTATAAATGAAGAAAGGTGATAGAATAACAGGTTTTGCATTATCATGCATTTTCTTAAAGATATGAAGACTAAAATTCAAATGTATGTCATTATTTAGTGACTTCAGTCCTAAATGATTTGCCATAAAATGTCAAATTTTGTGAGGAACAGGCCAAAAATATGATGCAAAAATCTGTACATTCTGCAAAAATCTGGGCAGTTGAGAGATATGATCCAAAAGCAACTATTTTTGTGATCCCTATAAATGTGATTCAGAGTCATGTTAGCTGCAATGAGGAATAACCATATAATTGGCTAATCTGCATGTCTCTGAATTTTGTAGTGTTACCACGAGAGCTAATCAACACCTTCCTGTGGTAATTACCATTAGCAACTCATGCATTGTGTGGGCACAGCTACCCCCCCCATTTACTCTTCCATGCATATGTACATATTCATGCACACATACACACATGCATACACACACACACACACACACACACACACACACACACACATATACACACACACACACACACACACACACACACACAGACACCCCACACACACACACACACACTCCCATTCCTCTTACCTGTCACTAAGATTACAGAATTTCCCCAATGTAGCTTGTTTGTTCTTTCCCTGCCCCTCATAAATCATAGATGATTAAAGTCAGTTAATAATGCCAGGTGTTAAAGCTTCATTCTTCTTATTGTTAGAAGCTGCACCTTGAAGCTAGATCTGTTGCTCTACTAAGTGTTTAAGTGACTCCTCGTATCACCTAGTGTTCCCCTCAATGTTGTCTGGGATGCTTGAGCACAGCTATTCTTGATTTTGCAGAATGTCCCTAATTTTTCCTCTTATACTTCCCCAGCCTCTCATAACTCAAACACCATAGCAGTCAGACAGTACTGCCAATCATTAGAGTTTCATACTTCCTACTGTTCAAAAAACAGATCACAGTACTGCCAATCATTAGAGTTTCATACTTCCTACTGTTCAAAAAACAGATCACAGTACTGCCAATCATTAGAGTTTCATACTTCCTACTGTTCAAAAAACAGATCACAGTACTGCCAATCATTAGAGTTTCATACTTCCTACTGTTCAAAAAACAGATCACAGTACTGCCAATCATTAGAGTTTCATACTTCCTACTGTTCAAAAAACAGATCACAGTATGCCAATCATTAGAGTTCCAAACTTCCTACTGTTCAAAAAACAGATCATGATTCCAGTCATTATTCTATTAGGCCCTTGGATAGTGTGGAAAATTAAAGCTCTGACATGGTAATGCACTGTTTTCTGTGCCAAGGGTACAGGGTTTGTATATTTTCACTTCGTTAAGTTTGTAAGGTACTTAGAGTAATATTTATATTTAAAGCATGCCCCTGTAGCCTAGTGTTATCACTGAAAACTAAAGCTCTTATTTACTAATGAGCTGCTTTGTATGCTAGGGGACAGGGCTCAAACCTTTTTTTCACTGCTAAGCTCACTACACTATTAACTTTGGAAGTGGCTTAGAGTCATTTTTAAAGACTGTCCCTGGTATCTAGTGTCCCTCTCCCCCCATAAGGCTTACAGCTTTTGTGCTGAAAAGCCTGTTGTACTTTTACGTTTTTAAGTCACTAAGAGTAATATTAAAGGCTGTCCATAGTGTCCAGTGTTCCCTCAATACAAGAAAAATGCCAATCATACCCCACCAAATCTACCTACCACAGCCGTCAACTGTAGAGTAAAAAAAGTGTTTGGATTACTGTAGGGAACCAACTGGTTTCTTACACTAAATCAATCAGTCACACCCCACCAACTCTATGTCCTGGAGCTCTTAAGTGACTAGCAATCCAAAGTCCCCAGTCAAAAAAAAAATAAAAAATTAGGAACTCAAGTGACTTTCTTTCTGGCATTTCAGTATAGAAAAGTACTGCAGAGCTCTTGACTGTGCCTCCTAACACTTTGTGTGTGGGCATTTGTCCCCTTCACCTCACCCTTGCTATGCTACTGTTATCCAGAAGGCTGTATCTCCAGAAAATCCATATAGTGTTCACATGGAAAAAGACTGCCAAATATCTTTCAGACAGAGAGAAAAGGGTCAACTATATGGATATACATGTATGCATATATGCATACATGAATACATATAAATACAGTTTTGTATAGGATCTGCAGCATCTCACCGTACAGGGCACGATGCTGAATGACAAGTTAAGAAAAAAACAGCAAAGCATTAAAATCACAGAAAATGCTTTTGCAAACCTACCTAAGTCAATAACATGTGCATCAAATGTATAATCCTTCTATATAGTGCAGCTTATTATCAGAGGAGTATATTCTAGATCCAAGGATGTCAGCCCTCATCAGGCCAGTCATTGAGTATAATGCCCCCATTGGCATGTATATGGCAAAGCACATGCAACAACTTTATTGACATTACAAGTTTCTCACAAGGAGAATATAGGGCCTAAAACATTTGCCCTACATGGACCGCCTCAAAATCCTGTCGCTACACAATTTTTACAGACCGCTGAGAGGGTACCTGTGCCTAGCATATAAGGCATCCTCTGACCCAATATTCACTGGCCGACGGCACATCTGCAAATCAAAAGGTGTCATAAATATTCAGTCCGGGGACCTGAACCTTTTGTGCAATATAAACAGAACTGTATGGAGGGACAGGCACATTTCTCATATACTGCTTCTTCGGAGCAGACTTTCCCTCCATGTAAAACAAAGCTTATCCCTGTCCTTATAAAAGTACAACTTGGATCTATGGATGGGTAAGAGGAAATTTACCCTGGGGCCACTAATGAATAGGGGCTGAGTCTAAATCTCTCTATTTCCCAGTTGGGTTCACTGTAAATTTTCTAAGACATGACCCCAGAAATAATCACTATCTTTGGGGTAGTATATGACTGCAGATCTGAAGAAAAGGTATGTTGGTTACACGGGAGGTTTTTACCCCTTAATGACTTCTTTAATTACTTTCTGGTTTTGCAACAACATTTATTCCTTTATACTATGTAATTCTAAATAAATGCTGAATTGCTCATTAAGTATCTAGCCCTGTCAGGTGTTTTCCTTTTGGACAGTTGCCCAGCTGGACCCTACCACTTCAGTAAAATTATGTGGTCCCACTTCTCCTGTCTTTCTAAACAGGAAGGCCTCATTTTGAATATATTTTAACATTACTGTGAGAGCAATCCTTTTCTATTATATTGTACACTGATGACTCAAACATTGTTTGCTCAACCACATCCTCAAGCTACCTATAAACCATTACCCAGGATGTCTTCTCATCAATTGAGAAGTGGTTATACAACGCCAGCTACTTCTAAACCCAAAAGAAAGCTACAGATGTTCACTCTGAGCAAAACATACTACCCACACCTAAATATAATTTGACCTGACAAAGTCAAAACTGAAAAAGAAAGTCATTCACACTAAACTACTTTGTGCCATTACTGAGAGCAAACTTAAGTTTATCCCCACATTGATTAAAAAAAAAAAACATAGCAAACGTGGGCTGCTATGCAAATATAAACATTTTCTAAATGACCAGAGCAGAAAAACCTTAGCTACACCCTTCAACTTCCAAGTCTCTTGAGCACCTCCACAATACTCTCTAATCTTTCCACTACTCAAAAGTGCAAGCTAGAAAAAAATGCTACAATATAATCACCAGATTCACATGCACCTCCCTAACTATTCCCATCACTGCAAGACTCTGTCTTCTCTTGGTTGCTTCAAACTTCCCAACTATTTTGCATGCTCCCATCTAGTATTGGAGTACAAACTATTACATCATTCATCTAACATAATTTCCTCATACAATATTATAAAGTGGTATAAACCTCAAACAAATCTTTGATCCAGTCAACAAAATTGAGTCAAATCGAAAAAAAAAAATCTTTACCATCTCCATAAAGCTGATACAAAATCTTCAGTCTAATAAACCTACACTAAAAGTCCATTTAATGGGCTTGAGATAGTTTAGCTGTTCTACCCCCACAAGCTGAAATTACACCGCAGCTCTGTCCTTACATAACCACAGAAATGTACTGCTTACATATGTGATTCAGATTATATACCAATACTATGTACCAAGTGACATTACTATTTGTGCCACTTATATATGTGATTTATACTATATATCATTAACATTTGTACTACTTATATATGTGATTTATACTATATATCATTACCATTTGTACTACCTATATATGTGATTTATACTATATATCATTACCATTTGTACTACTTATATATGCAATTTATACTATATATCATTACCATTTGTACTACTTATATATGCGATTTATACTATATATCATTACCATTTGTACTACTTATACATGCGATTTATACTATATATCATTACCATTTGTACTACTTATGTATGCGATTTATACTATATATCATTACCATTTGTACTACTTATATATGCGATTTATACTATATATCCTTACCGTTTGTACTACTTATATATGCGATTTATACTATATATCATTACCGTTTGTACTACTTATATATGCGATTTATACTATATATCATTACTGTTTGTACTACTTATATATGCGATTTATACTATATATCATTACCGTTTGTACTACTTATATATGCGATTTATACTATATATCATTACCGTTTGTACTACTTATATATGCGATTTATACTATATATCATTACCATTTGTACTACTTATATATGCGATTTATACTATATATCATTACCATTTGTGCTTCTTACATATGTGATTTATACTATATATCATTACCATTTGTGCTGCTTATATATGCAATTTATACTATTTATTATTACCATTTGAACTACTTACATATGTGATTTATACTATATATCATTACCATTTGTGCTGCTTATATATGTGATTTATACCATATATCATTACCATTTGTATTACTTATATATGTGATTTATACTATATATCATTACCATTTGTACTACTTATATTTGTGATTTATAATATATATTATTACCATTTGTACTACTTATATATGCGATTTATACTATATATCATTACCATTTGTACTACTTATATATGCGATTTATACTATATATCATTACCATTTGTACTACTTATGTATGTGATTTATACTATATATCATTACCATTTGTACTACTTATGTATGCGATTTATACTATATATCATTACCATTTGTACTACTTATATATGCGATTTATACTATATATCATTACCATTTGTACTACTTATATATGCGATTTATACTATATATCATTACCGTTTGTACTACTTATATATGCGATTTATACTATATATCATTACTGTTTGTACTACTTATATATGTGATTTATACTATATATCATTACCATTTGTACTACTTATATATGTGGTTTATACTATACATCATTACCGTTTGTACTACTTATATATGCAATTTATACTATATATCATTACTGTTTGTACTACTTATATATGTGATTTATACTATATATCATTACCATTTGTGCTGCTTATATATGCGATTTATACTATTTATTATTACCATTTGAACTACTTACATATGTGATTTATATTTTATTTTATTTATCATTTGTTGACCGGGAAAGTCCGACTAGGTTCCACAGAGCCTGTTTTCAGCGGAGGCCCGGGGAGAAATGCTCCAGATTTATACTATATATCATTACCATTTGTGCTGCTTATATATGTGATTTATACCATATATCATTACCATTTGTACTACTTATATATGTGATTTATACTATATATCATTACCATTTGTACTACTTATATTTGTGATTTATAATATATATTATTACCATTTGTACTACTTATATATGCGATTTATACTATATATCATTACCATTTGTACTACTTATATATGCGATTTATACTATATATCATTACCATTTGCACTACTTATGTATGTGATTTATACTATATATCATTACCATTTGTACTACTTATGTATGCGATTTATACTATATATCATTACCATTTGTACTACTTATATATGCGATTTATACTATATATCATTACCATTTGTACTACTTATATATGCGATTTATACTATATATCATTACCGTTTGTACTACTTATATATGCGATTTATACTATATATCATTACTGTTTGTACTACTTATATATGTGATTTATACTATATATCATTACCATTTGTACTACTTATATATGTGGTTTATACTATACATCATTACCGTTTGTACTACTTATATATGCAATTTATACTATATATCATTACTGTTTGTACTACTTATATATGTGATTTATACTATATATCATTACCATTTGTACTACTTATATATGTGATTTATACTATATATCATTACCATTTGTACTACTTATATATGCGATTTATACTATATATCATTACCATTTGTACTACTTATATATGCGATTTATACTATATATCATTACCGTTTGTACTACTTATATATGCGATTTATACTATATATCATTACCGTTTGTACTACTTATATATGCGATTTATATTATATATCATTACTGTTTGTACTACTTATATATGCGATTTATACTATATATCATTACCATTTGTACTACTTATATATGCGATTTATACTATATATCATTATCATTTGTACTACTTATATATGCGATTTATACTATATATCATTACCATTTGTACTACTTATACATGCGATTTATACTATATATCACTACCATTTGTACTACTTATATATGCGATTTATACTATATAGCATTACCATTTGTGCTACTTACATATGTGATTTATACTATATATCATTACCATTTGTGCTGCTTATATATGCGATTTATACTATTTATTATTACCATTTGAACTACTTACATATGTGATTTATAATATATATCATTTCCATTTGTGCTGCTGATATATGTGATTTATACTATATATTATTACCATTTGTACTACTTATATATGCGATTTATACTATATATCATTACCATTTGTACTACTTATATATGCGATTTATACTATATATCATTACCATTTGTACTACTTATGTATGCGATTTATACTATATATCATTACCATTTGTACTACTTATGTATGCGATTTATACTATATATCATTACCATTTGTACTACTTATATATGCGATTTATACTATATATCATTACCATTTGTACTACTTATATATGCGATTTATACTATATATCATTACCATTTGTACTACTTATATATGCGATTTATACTATATATCATTACTGTTTGTACTACTTATATATGCGATTTATACTATATATCATTACTGTTTGTACTACTTATATATGCGATTTATACTATATATCATTACCATTTGTACTACTTATATATGCGATTTATACTATATATCATTACCATTTGTACTACTTATATATGCAATTTATACTATATATCATTACCGTTTGTACTACTTATATATGCGATTTATACTATATATCATTACTGTTTGTACTACTTATATATGCAATTTATACTATATATCATTACCATTTGTACTACTTATATATGCGATTTATATTATATATCATTACCATTTGTACTACTTATATATGCAATTTATACTATATATCATTACCATTTGTACTACTTATATATGCGATTTATACTATATATCATTACCATTTGTGCTACTTACATATGTGATTTATACTATATATCATTACCATTTGTGCTGCTTATATATGCGATTTATACTATTTATTATTACCATTTGAACTACTTACATATGTGATTTATACTATATATCATTACCATTTGTGCTGCTTATATATGTGATTTATACTATATATCATTACCATTTGGCCCCAATTCAGAAAGGTTGCTGTGATGTGTACACAGGGTGTACACTTCATGGTGACCATTTAGAGGCAGCAATACCATGGTGCTGCAACATGCAGAAATGCAGCACTGCCATGGGCTATGTCTGAGGCCATCATAAATGCTAATGAGACATTCCAGGGGAGAGGCATATGCAAATTGTCCATGTGCTGTCCCCCAGAACTGTCTACAGTACAGTATTTATACAGCTGAGTGATTCAGAGAATTGCTCAACTATGTAACTTAGCACTGCAGAGGTACATGCAGGGGAATTTAGTGGTCAGGTAATGTTAGGGAGTGTATGACTGTGCGTGTGTGTGTGTGTGTGTGTGTGTGTGTGTGTGTGTGTGTGTGTGTGTGTGTGTGTGTGTGTGTGTAAGGGGCTGCATGTGTGAGTATATGTGTGAGTGTGTGTTTTCCTGGGATATCACAGTAGTGGGGTTAGGCAGGGGTAGGTGATGTATATATGTGTGTGGGGGGTAGGTGGATGGTATGGGCTAGCTTTCATACATTTGCACAACCTTAGAAAAATGAGCAAAGCTTACAATATTAGGTCAGGAAAGCACTAGTCACCAGGGATAACTCTTCATATATAGGTTTGCAAGGACCACTAGATACAAGAGATAACTCTTCAGATATGCACCAGGGGACCACTACCCACCAGGGATAACTCTTCAGATATGGGTCTGCGAGGACCACTAGCTGCCAGGGATAGCTCTTCAGACATGGGTTGGGGGACCACTAGCCCACCATGGCTAACTCTTCAGATATTGGTCTACAAAGACCACTAGCTACCAGGGGTAACTCTTCAGACATGGGCCAGGGGATTACTACCCACCAGGGCTAACTCTTCAGATATGGGTCTGTGAGGACCACTAGCTACCAGGAATAACTCTTCAGACGTGGGTCAGAGGACGACTAGCCAACAGGGATAACTTTTCAGATATGGGCCTGCAAGGACCAGTAACTAGTAGGAATAACTCTTCAGACATGGACCAGGTTGACCACTAACTACCAGGGATAACTCTTCAGACATGGGTTGGGTAAACACTAGACACCACAATATTTAAAAAAAAAAAAAAAACAGATGTAGAAGACGACTCAACACCTTGAGATAATATTATAAGTTGCATGCCTTAAAGGAATTAAAAGGGATTCCAACCCTGTTCCCACCAAAGATATTAGTCCTCTGCTCTAGATGACAGGAATCTAATGTAAAGCAAATTATGAATTAAAAAAGGAAAACCATAAAGTATACAAGAAAAGCAAGGGTTTTCTACTGAACAGTACCTAGTAGTGCATACTTTGTAATAATTTATTTATAATGGCAATACATAATCCCAATATGACTTGTTTCCTTGGTAATGATGCCCAATAAAACAACCACAAAGGTGTGTACAATAACTCAATAGCTATAACCAAACAACTTCATGAAACAGAACTCCACCAGTTTACTTGTTGCCAGTTTAGCGCATTTGTTCAAAACAGGACTTCATCAGAACTGCCTTTACAAATAAATTCTCAATGTAAATACATGCTAACAAAAACACATAATACATTATCAAACAATCATAAATACAAACATAATAAATGAAAAATGTAAAGAATAAAATGTATACATTAAGCAGTCATTAACATTAAAAAATTGACATTAATTGCTTGAGAGTTGGAGGTTTATCTGCTGCAAGCTGTCATTCAAGTTCTTGAATTTCCAGCATGTTATTCCTGTCTGTTGATAAATACTGGTAGCTAAAGAATTTATAGTTTCCCCTACATAGAATACAGAACAAGATAAACATTTCCCCATAAATCACACCATCTATTAACATGCTCGAACACCAGTGTAGGATCACTGTTAATAAATCTGCAAGATTTACAGTCTCCACAAAGATATGTATTACCTTAAAAAACAAGGATTTTAAATTATTTTATTAGTAAATAATGGTTTATCCCCAAAACCTTTTACTAAATAATTTTCTTGTACTATTTTTTCAATTATTAGTAATAATTTTCTTTATAGCAATATTATTTGCCATCGTAGGGATAACCATACTATTTTTAAAAAATGATTTCTCTTTCACCCTTACTAACATATGTTTGGGTAAACAATAAATTAAAGTTGGAGAGAACTTTCATTCTCTTTTTGCTAATAGTTCTTTAATGAACCCTGCTAAAATATTATAGTGACGCCAATTAAAACTTTCATCTGCATACATATTCTTGTAGCCCTAGTTTATTGCCCTTTTGCAACATTATTTTTCATTTTCAATGTATGTAAACTGCTAATGTATAGATAATTATACACAAACATACATGTCTTTTACAGTTTACTTGCAGATTTATTCAACTGTATATCCATAGTATGTGTAACATCTACAAAATTAACACTAAGCCCCTGATCATGCTTAAGAAATAAAAAAAACATACATTTAATATCCATAAAAAAACTATCAAATATTTTAACATCTGCTTTCAATATAAATATCAAATCACAAATGTAACGTTTAAAAAATGACACATTATGGAAAGTAGGAATGCTAGACAATAAACTGATATCCCACCAAAGCAAAACTAAATTGGCAAAAGGGCTGGAGCAGATCCCTTGCAATAACTTTAACTTGTTGATATACCTTATTATTAAACATAGACAATATTTAATAGAAACACATCAAATTACTAGCAAATAATGTTAATTTGTCAATTGATAACATTAGTTTGTTGAATTAAAATATTCTAACAAATTAGATACCAACATTTTGGTAAATAGAAGTATATACAAATACTAGATCTACTCTAAGCACATTTGTACCAGTAAAAGTATAAGTTCTTAGCTGATCAAGTAAGTCCCAAGAGTCTTTAATATAAGAATGTATATTTTGCACCAGAGGGTTTAATAAGAAATCTAAAAACTTTGAAATTAATTCTATTTTGCTGCCTATAGTATTCACTATAAGGAGAAACTGTGGCTTAATGTATCTTTGTTACTATGGAAAATGTTTACCTAATTTGCAAAGTTCTTTTTGTAGATGCATAAAGGCATCAAAATTTGTTTGCCCTTAGTGGAACACATCTAATAAAATCTTTGAAAAATGTATATGGTGCTGCTTACTGTGATGGATTTGAAGTCTTCTTAAGACACACAGTCTTGCTGTGCTGTTTACTGCTGAATTAGAGACACAGAGCTTTGCATGACTCCATCTGTAGTCTGTTTAAAGCACCAAGCCTTTCAAATTGCACACTGATAAAGAGATATATTTTGCAGCTATAAGCACAGTTACAGATAACTTATTTTTATAACAAACGACACATACGCTTTCTGACAGATTGTAGCATATATTTACAAAGTTTTCCTTCATTACAGATTTCAATGATGACTTCTACAAAATATCTCTCTCTGTCCATCTCTCTCATAACTGAACTACTACAATTGTTATATAGAGTGCTAGTCATGCACATAGATTTTGTTATTTCCTCTTGGTATCTTTTTCGGCCTTCTGTGGGAAGTCACATGATGTCTGTTTTTAGACTTTTCTATTGTCCTGTCAGCAGTTCTGCTGATATGAAAATGCACAAATGCACACAATCAGAATAACAGAAGTATGAAAGAAAACATCTGTTCTGTTCCTATTGAAAAAACATCACGTATTGCTGAATTTGTAAAAAAGGATGTCTGTTAATAGATATTTGTTCTGCAAACATGACAAAAACATGTGCCACTTGCTTTTCAATATTGCTTTGTTAGGTTTTTCTGATGCTGCGAAGAAACTCCTGTCTGTTACATATAGTATGAATGCCCATTTTACATTGCTAAACTCTATACATATATTCAAGCAAACTTTTTATTCTATGCTTTATCTTGCAGCATATTTACAACAGAATTAATTTCAACCTTATATTCATAATCTCTAACAGTCTTATCAATTTCTTTATAAGCTATCATAATAAAATTATTATTAACCAATTTATAATGGGTTCCTATCAGATAGTCAAACTTCTGCAAGTTCGAACCTCATATGGTCGAAACCATAAGTTCAAATTTGCAGAAGTTCGAGCATTTCAATGGAAATCTCCGTAAGGGAAAGTTTCAATTTTGTTCAAAGTGGTGCGATCTCATAGTTGGTATATTTAAGTAGCGGGGGGTGTAGGGGGTGCAGGGTGGCTTGCCCCCATGCTTACAACAGTTTATTTTGTCTTTTCTTTTTTTTGTTTTTTATCTATAGTCAAAGTTTTTTAACTTTGAACAGGATGGTTCAAGCATTTCGTGTTCAAAGTTATTAAACTTTGACTAAGTGATATAGACCCTTTATAACAGGATACTTCAGATAAACAGATTTCATAGAAACAACATATGAAATAGAATCCATTAAAACTATACCATTTCTTTTATCAAATTTCATAATTAGCATGTCTCTCAGATCTTTAAGTTCTTTAAGGTTTGAGGTATTGCTATCAAATATTTTTTACATCTAATGATAAGGTATGTCAAAAAATTAAATGTGTTGATTTGAGGGCTGCAGCAGCCCCATTTTCCTAATTTCATTTTGGCTTGGTGGGAAAGTGACTTATAAGTGAACATTCCTACTTTCCATAATACGCCTTTTTTTAAATATTACATTGATGATTTGACTTTTTTTATTTTTAATGAATATTAATAATACTGCAAGTTTTTTTAACTTCTTAAGAGTGATCAGTGGCTTAGTGCTAATTTGTTGGGTATATAGTTGAATAAAGTTGAAAGTAAATTGTAAACTTTAAAAATAGTATGGCTATCATGACAAATAATATTGACCTAAAGAAAAATATTACTTATAATTGGAAATGGTGTAAGGAAATAATAATTTAATAAAACTATTCAGGATAGACCACTATTTATTAATAAAAACATAATTTAAAATAGATCTTTAAGGATAATATTAGTACTCATTTCTCATAACTAGAAAACCAAAAGAAACATATTGTTGTAGAGACTGTAAATCATGTAAATCTATTAATAGTGGCCATATATTGGTGTTGGACGATATCAATAGAACATATGGTGTAAAAATGCACTTTACTTGTAAACACCATGGAGATGTTTACTTGGCAAAGTTTCTATGCTGTTGTGCATTCTATATAGGTGAAACTATTAATTTTTTAGCTATCAGGATTTATCAACATGTATAAAGGAAAAAAAGTTTTAAAATGACGTTGCTAAACATAGTGTAGATTGTGTTAATTAAAAAAGTTTTTTTTTCATCATTGATCATGTGGCAAGGGATTCTAGAGGAGGAGGTGAATGGAGTAAAATGCTTGAGATTAAAGAACTGAAATGAGAATTACAGCTTGCAGCAGATAAACCTCCAGGCTTCAATGAAACAATTTATATTAAATATTATTTCAAGTTTTTGAATGTTTTATTTTCATCTTTTATAATTATTACATTTTTATTTAAGTTTGTATTTATTCTTGGTATATACTATATTGTGATTTTTTATTAGCATGTACTTAAACTGGGAATTTATTATAAAGTCAGTTCTGCTGAAGTTCTTGTTTGAATGAAAGCATTAAACTGGCAATGAATAAACTTGCATAGGTCTGTTTTGTAAAGTTCTTTGGTTGTATTCCCATTATTGACTTGCGACAAACTTATCAACGATATTGTTTATGTTTCCTGTTAATGACTTGCGACAATGTTTTTACAATTTTGTTTAAAAATGTTATGACTGTAAAAAAAACTTTGTAAAGCTTTTCTCCCTTGGCCTCCAGTGAAAATGGGCTCTGTTCCTTGTCAGACCATCACTGTAAACAATAACAAATACATAATTAATACATTAATTAATTAATATTCCTGTGTCTGAACCTGAATATTGGAAAAGTAAAAGTACTGATAATGTATCCATTTTCTGATGAAAGTAAGTCAGAATATTATATTTCTCTAGTTTTATACCTTAAACAGGAACCAGAAGTGACTATATTAAAGGATTTTATTTGTTTTTCCTTTGAGTACTTATGTGGAGTGGATCATAATGATCCATTTTCAGCCACAGCTTCAAAGTAGGACACATTACCAGAGAAATTCACTTTCTTCTGTCTTTAACACCTTTTCCCCTTAATTTCTGTATGCTTTAGTGTATTTACCACTACTTATTAAAGTTTTCATTATATTGCATCTATAATGGAAACAACAATCAGCGAGCTGCAACTCATGGAGCTGTACTTGATAAGCTTCCACCTCTTTCACTTTACCCTTGATAAATTAGCAAAGTTGTTTCATATTCTTGGCCTGTATTTGGATATTTCAACAGGATATATGCATTGTCTGCATCTGGTGATGAGCTCAGTGCTTGATTAATCTCAAGAGTATTTACATTTGAATAACACTATTTTTCTAAAGTCATAAGTTGCTGCTTTATAAATGAAGAGGTTCCTGCAAAACAGTTGTCTAACAGCTGAGATCAGTAAGAGTGAAAGACTGAACATTCTTTTTTCTTTCTTTTTCCGCCTGCTGGAGTGTGATGACGTGAGATATTTTCCAGAGGGAGGGGGGAGCTCTTTCGGATAAGGTTCTGTTGATCAGGATAGATATGGGATATGCAATGGCATCTGCAGCTATTTGTAGGTACTCTGCTAGGAGGAGGTCCACAGAGAGGGTGGTAGGTTTTAGTTTTTTAATAAGTGTTTTGATAAAACTAGTGGATATGGGTTGGAAGGTAAATTGGGGGTGATTAGTGGGTAGATTAGGGTGGGGTTTAAGTTTGTGGGGGTTAGTTGATTTACTAGGGATTGGATTGTTTCAGTGAAAAAGTTATTATAAGCACCAGCTACGGTCTCTGGGGGACTATGGGTGTGGTTAGCTGGGGTTGGGGTGGTATAATGACCTGGATGAAAAAGTTGATTTAAGCCTGCCCAGAACCTTTGAGGGCTGTTTTGATGTTTTTGTAGAGATTCTGGTAGAAGCTTTTTTTATCTAGTAGAATAGATTTTTTTATTTCATTCCTGAGTTGATGAGGCTCTGTTTCTAGTTTTGATTTTTGATTTGGTATCTTTTGTGAGCCATGGATATATATATATATATATATATATATATGTGTGTGTGTGTGTGTGTGTGTGTGTGTGTATCTTAAATGTTTGATGAGATTTGGTTGTGTGTAGTTTTTTAAATACCAAGGACAGCTTAATAGAGGTCCTTCATTTCAAATTTAATAGTAACGACTAGATTAGCTCTTGATGAATAATTACACTTTCTTAATAGGTAGCACCGTAGGAAATTATTCCCATTTGCCTGTCAGTTGAATGGCTGATACAAGCTTTACAGCATTCTAGTATGAATTGACAAGTAACATCAAGTTGAGGCTATGACTGGATGAAACAGAAGTTAAAACCTTGATCAGATAATAAATCAATCAAAATCATTTTTTTTCAGGGGGCAAACCCCTTAAAATCTACTATGACAGAGGCCTTGCCTTCATCCTCCTCACTTATGTCTACTAACGCTGTCATCGCACAACTGTGAAGAAAATTGAAAAGCCCCAGAACTTTGAATTATTGACAGTACACTAATGGAAACTATGCCAGCAGTGATTTTCAGTGGGAAACAATGATCGGCAAGTTACAGATCGTGGAGCTGTGCTTGACAAACTGCGACCTCAGCAACTTTACTCTTGACTAAAAGCAGCGGTGTTGCTTCACAGCTGTACAATATTTTTCAATTTGTGTCCAATAAACACAAACAACTGACACTACTTTTTTATTCACTCTGGCATCACCATGCATTTTCTATAACTTTCTTTGCTGAACTGTGCTTCTTTAAGTGCGGAATAAAGCTCACAATAAACTTCATAAATCCTATATTAATTTGACAACTGCAGTTTTGAAATGTACATACTCCACTAATCTATAACATATTAATTATTTGGATTTATTGATCAATAAATTATTGAGGAAAATAGATTTGCAACTAATATTTATAGAAAGTTCACTTATTCTAATTCTTTGTTACACTTCTCGAGTTGTCACCTGAATTACCAGAAAAAGGCTACTGTTAAGGGCCAGTAGATAGACTAACACAAATGGTTACAGATTTTGATATGTTTTGGGGAGAATGTGACATGTTAGTTGAGATATTTGTAAGGAGAGAGTATCTTCATAGTTTTTTGGACCCAATAAGTTATGAAGTTGCTTATAAAAGGTAAAGTGGGATTTATGGCCCTCTTATGTTTAAAGGAGTATTAAGTGAAGTCAGTAAAGATCAGAATGATGTCAATTTTGATTTTAATAAGTAATTTATCATAATTTATAGCTTGAATTGTTAGGCTACTAGACAAATATTATGTAAAAATTGTTTTTTTTTTTTTTTTTTTTTTTTTTTAGCCAACCAGGAAATGAGAGACCTCAATGGTACTTCCCCTAGGATTATTTTTACAAGATATAAATGTTTCAAAATTATTTGGATAACATGCATAAAGTGATGAAGTAGGGTAAAAATGATATGACAAATAAAATCAGATACTTTTAAATGTGGCTATTGTAAACAATGACATTATGTCTTAAATAAAGAGTGTATTTTTGTTGGAAAATGATACAACACAAAGTGCATATTAATTGTTTATCAAGAGGTGTCATTTATGTGTCCCTTTGCCAACATTGTCTAGGATTTTATATTGGGAAGACCCAGCATAGGTTTAAAGAGAGAATATAGGAGCACTTGTATGATATTGAGAAGGTTAATGTTAATAATGCATTATACATATTTCCACCAACACTTCTCATGAATTTTTGTTTTTTGCCCTTGAACAGGTGTCCAAAGATTTAAGGGGTGTGTCGTGGTCTGAGATCATTGAGAAAAGTGATCTTTGATAACAATTATCTTTAAATGCTTCTAATTTTTCTAATTTGAATGATGTAATATCCATTGAAGTTGAGGACTTATGAATTATGATTAATGGAGTAACACTTATTAATTTATTATTATTATCTACAATTATTAGCACTTTGATGCATTTTTGCATTTTAAGATTACTTTGTAGAGTGCTGTGGTCATAAGGTATTGTTACTTTTAAAGCTTGACAGGATGCAATGTCATATGTGATGTTTGATTGATGCTTGTGTCAAAGGGTATTTAAATAGTTTTGTATTTTTTTAGAATTGTTCTCACGAAGAGCACTAAAATTTTTATACAGCAATAAAAGATTGTTGGTTCCCTGCATCTCTGTGAGCATTTCAAGATTCTATTGTTTTCCAGTTAGTTGTCAGCAGACTCACTGTCAATCACCACAGCCAGTTTATCATATTTTAAAGGGAAAGTACTATCATAACAAAACGTTATAATAAAAGCAACAGCAAACGTTTTAGAGTACGGGCATTTGTCTGCTACAAATATCTAGCTATCCATGAAATTCACTATATGTAACTAATTTTCTTAATTCAGCAGATTTGAAGAGTACACTGTAATGAAACTCTGTTTTTTTAAGAGATGTACATCTGAGAGGGTTAGCAACAGACCAGTTCAGAACTGGTCATTATCAGGTAGATGCCTCATTTTTATGGTCTGACACCCTGGACTCCAGTTCTATGATCTAGGAATTGGGGTAGAGCATACCTGAGCACCTGTGGTTTATGTAATGCTTGCTGCTATTATAATGGTCCAGATTCATTAGCAGCTGGATGATAGTGTGCTATTTGTGATTCACAAAGTTACTCTAGATGGCATGTAGAACCGCCAACACAGATAAATGGCAGAATATGCTAACGAAAGCATAAAAAGCCAAAGTGCATGCTAAGTAACCAATCCAGCATAATGAAGCTATTCAGGAAGCTATAAAGCAATTATGTATACTCAGTGTAGACTTTTGTCAAATCCACCAAAACTCTTTGGAATACAGGTATGATTACACGTAGAAACAAAAAGACTTATTAGGGATTACAGCTGCCATTATTAGCCTGTATGAGCAACAAAAAACTTGTTAGGGTTTACTGCTGCCAGATATTGGGCAAGAAGAAGAAGGAGACAAGTGTTCAGATCCCATTTGACTTATCATGGACCACATGAAAGGGAAATTACTGGGAGAAACAGGGTGGACAGGGAAACACCAGAGGAAATATATAATCCCTGGCAAGCTCACCTCAGACCCTACGGAAATCATGGAGAAACCATGCCAGTGGAAACAAACATATGTTTTGCATTATGTATACTTGCAAATGTTATATTCCAGAGACCCAAAGGGGATCTATTACGGTTGTCATAGGCACCAACCTCTAGAATATTACATAAGTTTTTAAATGCAATGCTACAACATGATAGGGAGTATATCTGTTTTCCACAAACCCCACACTAGATAGCAAGAGCTGTTTGGAATTGTATGCAGTAGCACACTTCTCTGAAGTGTCAGGGGCCATAGACTACACATGCATAAAATAGAGAAATAAAAGCCCTGCGTGGGGAATAGGGAAGAAGGTATATCAACAGAAAAGGTTTCCAGTTAATAAACTGTTGAGTTTTCTTCTGTACTGTCCAAGGGATCATCTACAAATTCTGTGCATTAACTGTGGCAGTTTTCATGGCTCACACATATGGAACAGTTGTGAGCTGTACACCAGGTTTGCTAGAAGTGACATTCCTCACAGAAATCTACTGTGGAATGCAAGTTATGCACTGCAGCCCAGGCTCATGACACCCATGAGAAACCCACACAGCCCTCTGAGCAAGGAGGCAATGAGGCCCACACTCAAATTAGAAATATTATAAAACATGTTTGGATTGCTAAAATCATGGTTCCATTGGCTAGACACATCAGTAGGTGCACTGAAGTACGACTCAGGCACCTCTGCAGAAATACTTACAGTTTGTGCCATGTTACACAATATAATACTCAAGAAACAGATTCAACAAGGACAGCTAGGGGCTGGACCACAGTTTCAAGGACCACAACCAGGGCCAGCAGCAGCAGGTACAGATAGGAGTCTGAGGCAGAACCACCAGCTGCAGATCGTGCTGACAGAAGGAGCCGTGCACAGTATGCCCTGGTTCTGGACAAGAGGCAAACGGAGCACACACAGTCACTACCTAGCTCAAAGCCTAAGATCCCTCTCACATACAAATAGGAAAATTGGTACTTTCTAAACCTTACAACCTTTTCTTAACCATGTAATGTCTGTGTTCTGATGGCATCAGGCAGGGACAGCACCCAAAGACACAGTTTGTACCTGCACTAATGAAAAGGTAAGTATGGAACCTGTAAAGTAAAATAAATATGGTATAGAACTGATGCCCAGAGTCTAAAAAACAGAATAGCCCACTTCCACGCTTGCCTATTCCATACCCTACCTGACATAGTAGCTGTCTCTGAGACATGGCTAAAATCCAATATTTCTGACTTGAAATCTTACCCCCTGGGTTTCAAGCTCTTAGACATGACCGCCTAACAAAGAAGGGAGGAGGAGTGGCCTTAATCTACTCTAGCCTACTCTCCATCTCTCCCTACCAAAATCCTATTCCTCAGTTCAACAACAATGAACTAGTCATAAGAATTCTTAAACTAAATAACCATAAAAACATTTGTGCTATAACCCTCTATATCCTAGAAACAATACAAATACAGTTGAGGAAATTCTTCTATGGGCCTCAACTAATATCAAGCTTGAGACATACATCTTAGGAGATGCAGACATTGACTGGAACAAAATTACTGCCAATAATCACACCATATCAATCACGCTATTGAATTTCACTCAATTTACAAATGCCATTATCAGACCCAGTACAAATAACCCCCCAGGCTCCATACTGGACTGGATCCTTGTCTCCCACCCAAATAAAATCTCCCACACTGGCACCTTACCAGACGCCAATAGTGATCACTTGCCAGCCTTCATCCATAGAGCAACCCCCTCATATCCTCACCTATACCAATATATCAATACTCGGAATCTCACAAACTTTAACCCCACAACTTTCTCCAGTTCTGTCAAACTCATAAATTGGGACAATCTAAAAACTCTTCCTCTACACAATGATGTTGAATTTTTCAACTCAACCTTCTTAGATACCGTTAACTCCCAAGCCCTTCCAAGAATAAAACATATAAAAACCAATTCTGCCCCTTGGCTTACTAAAGATACCAAAACACTCATGCAACAAAGGGACAAGACCTGGAAACATTGCCATCGCAATAAGCTCCCTGGCACCCTACTTAAATATAAACAACTGTGCAACCTAGCCAAAAAACATACTATACAGGATAAAAAAAATCATATTATACCAAACTCCAGTCTAATCATTCCATGAACCCCAAACAATTCTGGAACTCCATCAACTCTCTTCTCAACCCAGGCACCAAAAACACCCCTTGCCCTGACACTAGTAAATCTGACTCAGAAATAGCTACTCTATTCAACTCCTTCTTTACCAACTCCATAGTAGAACTCACGCAAACCTTCCCAAACAACAACTCTTCCCCCCAACTCAAATCCTCTTCCCAACCTTCCATCCCTAACACTCCTCCTATATTTCATCTCAAGCCCATCCCCATCTCATATATAAAAAAACCTCTCTAAGCTTAAGCCATGCTCCAATGCCCCTGACAACATCCCCTCACTCTTTCTAAAGCTTGTAGTGGACAGCATCGCTATCCCCATTAGCACACTCATCAATAGATCCATACAGGAATCATATGTCCCCAAACTGTGATGTGCAGCCTTTATCCTACCCCTCCATAAAGGAGGCAAAAATAATATCTCCAACTTCCGACCCATAGCAATTCTCTCCCCTTTTTCAAAAATTCTTGAGAAATGCATCCACCTCCAGCTCATGCTTTTACTTACAAATAACCAACTCCTCACCCCAACACAACATGGGTGTTTCCTGGCCATAGCACAATAACTGCTCTTCTCTCTTTTCTAGACATCATAAACCATGCCCGTGACTCTGGAGAACTTCAGGCACCTCAGCCTTCCTTCTCACCTCAACCGGAGTACCCAGGGATCCATACTCGGCCCAATGCTCTTTAATATCTTTATTCATGATTTCCATGCAGCCATTTCTAACACTAAGATAGTACAATATGCAGATGACTCAACGTTGGTCTGCTCTGCTTCTAACCTCCCTGAGCTCCAAACAAAAACTCAAACTGCCTTCTCAACTACTGAGAACTGGATGCTTCAAAATCATCTCTCTCTGAATGCCAACAAATCAAAAATCCTACTATTCTCTCCCTCAAAAATCTCTCCCCCTCGACAAAACCTCTTTTTATATTATCAGCCATGCCAACTCCACCATAGAAGTTGTACGTTTTGCTAAACTTCTTGGGGTTACTATTGATGAACACCTAAAATGTGATACCCATATTCAGCTAAATATTAAGAAAACCCATCAGAAACTTGGCATGCTGTACAGAAACTCCCACTTCCTCTCCCCTTCAACAAGACAGACCCTTGTCACTACCTACTTACTACCCTCACTAATGTATGGTGCTCCCCTACTAACCAATCTTCCTCCATCTCTTCTAAATTGGAAACCTGTTACAAAAGAATCTCAAAATTCGCCACCACATCCAAATACTCCACCCACCACTGTATACCTCTCCACCAGCTGCAATGGCTAGAACTTCCCAGCAACCTTGATTACCTCCAACTCACTACAGCTCACAAGCTTATTTTTAAACCAACTAAATGCCCAGCACTAACAAACATCTTACCATTATACACCCCACACAGAACTCTAAGATCTACCCACCAAAATCTAATCTCTGTATACAAACCAAATCGTCCTGCTGGTCAGCTTCTCCTATCCTTTTCCTTAGCCAAAAAATGGAATTCTCTCCCTTCGTCTCCAAGAATTTCTGAAAACTCTGAAGACTTCAAAACCCAGCCCCATTCTTACCTCTCCTATAAATGAAAGTGCAATTGCACTCTACCTACCTAACTTGTTAATACATGAATACATTCATTACACATAAGTTTCGTTCTTCCTTACCCATTTGGGATTAACCCTATTTACTGCCTTCTTGCTAATGTTACTTTTATACCATTCTCAGATGATTTAAGCCTCTGTACAATTTTAACTCTGTGCCACTGTTCTCAGTCTGCAAACATGTAAATATGTATTATATTTTACTCTATGTTACTGTTTAACTTTGCTTAGTTTTTGCTATTTTATATTTTCAATTTAATTGGTGCTATTTCTACTATGTATTGTACTATGTATTATGGAGCTTGCACTATGTATTATGGAGCTTTTCTCCCTGGGCCTCCACTGAAAATGGGCTCTTTGAGCCCAGTGGACCTCCCCGGTCATCAAACTGGAAATAAATAAATAAATAAATTACTCTCATATGGAAATATGCATATGCCCCTAAGCAGAGCATTTGTCTGAGGTGTACAGTTATGTCAATAATATCTCCTAAATCAGATTTTTGCTTTATTCACTTATGTATTGCAAGCAATATTGTGCATCAAGCATTTTAATTGACCATCACCTGTAAAACATGGATCAGGTCAATTGTGCCTTCATTTGCAAAACTATACCATGAATCAGGACTACAGCACCTAATGTTTTCAGTGCTGTTATGACAATATTAACTGATATATAATGAGGTTCAATGATTATGGAAACAATCATTCACAAATGAGTGTGAACAGGAAATCAGCTTTTCTTCTGCAATGCATATTGACAGATGCAAGTTTGTGAATAAGCAAGCAATAGCTATCCACTGTGTACATCAAACATATATGCAGCCCTAAATCTAAAAGATATGTGCAGAGGACAGGGCACAGTCATCATTTGCACAGGGTGGGGGTGAGAGTACCAGGGCAAGGCTGACAGCAAAGAAGGGAGAGTGTGCAATTATGAAATACATGTACCTATCAGAGTATACAGTGTTCAGGGCCAGGAACAACAGATGTACAGCACTCAACATGTTTAGATAGTTTCCATGTGTGTGGAGTGGTATAGGCAAGTGAAAATATGTTTTATTTCTATGTGGTTGTGTCTGCACAAGAACTGAGTAAGCGTGACAACCTGGCATCTTGGACAGATGTGAGCCATATGTGGTAGAGTACTCAGTACAGCTTCGTTGTCCTCAACTATTGAGAACCACCTCTGCCAGGAGTTGCACTGTACTTCCATAGCCCTGGCTAGAAGTCAGGCTACTACCTGAACATGAACAATGTCTGCTAGAAGAACTGTCCTGATGACTATGTCCAGGACCACAACCCCATGATCTACCGTGTCTGGGAGTGGATAACACAATTAATGAAGGAGCAATTGATGGAGTGTCACTTTGGGAGTGGGATCTTTTTTTTTAATTATTTATTTATTTTACATTTATTTACCAGGAAAGTCTGACTGGCCAAAATGTCCTTTTTCAGTCGAGGCCTGGGGAGAAAAGCTCCACATTAATAAATAACAGTATGATACCTATACAACATACATACACAAATGTTGATTCAACCTCAGATACAAGCACAAAATAAAAAATACATGTTATAGATTTCCCTAATACAGTCAATTAGTCTTGGTGGAAATAAAAAGAATAGCAGTGATTGAAGGTAAAAAAGCAAGCAAGTTAAGTATCCATGTGATTAGTAGGGTATTCTATTCAAATACAAAAATAACTGGTTGTGCTCTTTTACCTGCCTTAAGACATCTGTTTCCTAACCAGGCTTTGTGCAAAAGTAGGTACTGGATTAAGATATTTCTGATTTGAGAAGTTATTTAAAGTTGGAAGTGTTACTAGTTGTTCTGATATTTAATGGCTGGGAATTCCAGTTTTTGGTTATGCAGTTCGAGTAAAGTGAAACTCCAGCTGCATTGTGAGGTTTGGATATATTTAAGAAATATTTGTTAGTGGAATGCAATACCCTGTTACTGGAGTAGTGTATTAGTAGATTTTAAAGTACTGGTATTTTTTCTGATTTGTATTTGATGGGCAAAGGTGAGTTGATTATAAGCAAGTAGATTTGGTAGTTTGAGCCAAAATAGTTGTTTTAAAGCCAAACAATGATGGGATCTAAAATGTGATTCTGTAGCAAACATTGCAATTTTATTATAGCAAGTTTTGAGTTTTGCTAGGTCAGATTTCTTAATATTTATGAGAAAGGTCTATAGTAGCGTAGAGATAAGATGGGTTCTTTACTAGAGTGGATTTGTTTAGAAAGTACCAATTTCTGTACAGGGTTCCTAGTTTTATTTGTGAACTTTTTTATTGCATGTAATAATATGTGTATGTTAAATTTCATATTATGTTCAATGACCACTCCAAGTAATTTTATTTGGGAAATAATTGTATGGCTTGTTGATGATATATTGAATGGTGAGTTGGGGTCTGTAGCTGTAGTTTAATAGAAGAAAATGAGTTTTGTTTTGTTTGGGTTAAGTATAAGTTGTACATTGTTCAGCCAAGATTCCTCCACATTGAATGACTGCTGGATGATTTTTTGGAGTTTTTGTAGTATTGAGGGGCACAAATGAGGGTGGAATCATCTGCATATTGAACTACAGAGGCAAGTGGGGTGGCAGTATGAAGATTGTTAGTAAAGATAATAAAAAGCAGAGGACTCAGAACATTTCCCTGTGGTACTCCCAAGGTTACAGACAGTAGTGAAGAGAGATTTTGTTGCCATTTTACAGCTTGCTAGCGACCAGTTAGATATTGCTGGAACCAAGTAAGGGAAGAATGGTTAAGTTTAAGTTCTCAGGGTGTAGTTAAGAGTTTAGAATGAGAGACAGTATCAAAATCTTTGTACAGATCAAGAAAGATGGAGGAAATTAAATTGCCTTCTTTGCAATGGTGGTTAATAATGTTAGTAAAGTTAACAAGGGCAATGGTGGTACTATGATTAGGACTGAAACCATGCTGAGTGTTAGAAGATTGTTGGTTATTAGATAGTTTAAGATTTGTGAATGGATACACATCAAGTATTTTAGATAACGGTGATAGTATAGTTATTAGCTGGTAATCTGATAATTCTGTCAAGTTTATACCTTCATGTAGAGGGATGATATATGATACTTTCCAAATTTTAGGGACTTGTTCTTCTGAAATGGATTGATCTATTAATATGGATCATGGATCATGCACAGATATGTCTGTTAACACCAGAAGATGTAGAAGCTGTCCAGTCATGTGGATGGCCATCCTACCTCAACAGACATTCTATCACAGATACTGTCAGTGTGCCTTTTATCCTATCTAATGAGTTGCCTACACAGCTCAAGGAGTCCCTCACATCATAATTCATGCCATTTAGCTTTTCCAAAGCCCTGGTGAACCATGACTTAGTCTCCACTATGGCTCTAAACATACATCAGGTAGCACCTAATGACACACCAGCATCAGAAAGAGAGTGGGCAGCAGGCCACCTCCAATAACCCCTACCAGACCTCCTGTGTGGCACCACACTCTTATGATGGCTACTGTGGGAAGCAACTGGCTTTGCAACTGGAGTAACTACACTAAACTGGTCAACTGTGTCACCATCAACCTATCCTATATCAGAGGTCTATGTATCATGGGTATGTGTAGGCATACTGACTGTGTCTGAAATATGGACGGGGATGTGGCATCTGGTGGTAGGAGTTCCATAGAGCCACTATCAGAATCATATATAATAACAAGCAATAAACACAACAAACAGAAAAAGGGAGAATAAATGTATCATATATTTTCCTTATACAAAAGGGATGTTAAAATTTAACAGATGCTAAAGCAACACAAACTTAACTCTCATATAGACCTGAATCTACCTTATATATTAACAATAACCAAATATGTGCATACCATGTGCATGTGAGCTGGCAGCCTGCAATCCAGAAGTGCCTGTATGTGAGGATTGGAAAGAAAGGAAGTCTGCTAAATATCTTAATGCAAATGAAACAAGAAAATGTGAACAATCCCCTTCACAACTACAAATTAAAAATGTTCTCATACAAAACTGCAGTGAACAGTTGGATTCCCCCTACCACCAAAGCAACCTCCACTATTTCTGTATGACTGTTGTCTCACATTTATTGCTGACTGTAGATATGTGTGTATGTGTATATATATATATATATATAACAAATCCAGAAACAGATCAATTTTTTTCTTTTTTTTTTCTTTTTCTACTCACACAGGTAAAATTGCCAGACCTTTCTACAAAGTTAAAATACAATCATGTGCAAAAACTGAAAATATGAAATGAAATACGACCTAAAAATAGACAGTATAGCATTCAGTACTATTTTCGTAATGCAGATAGGGCTATGCCAAAAGAAAGTAAAAAAAGAAAAAAAAATAAGGAAAAAATGTTTTTCAGTGGTCAGTGCAGTTCACCTTTTAATGTTAGACTAAAATCATATGTAAGAAATAACAACATACCTTTACAATACAGCAGTATAGAAAATACATAAGTCTCCCATAGTTTTGTTTTTTAGCAGTATTGAGCTCTCTGGTTCAAAACAGTCTTCCCAGTATGATAAAGGGCATTTGCTACACAGTTACATTTATGTAATACAGAGTTAGCACTGCAAGCCTATCAGTATGCAAATGAGGTGTAAAATTATTAGCTTTCCTGAATACCACATTCTGTACTAAGTGTAGAGATTGTGAACATGGTGTAAGGATCTACAGTATTACACATACACACCCTAACAATGCAGCGACAAGCATTGAGAAGTGTTTCCTGTTAATGGCTTGCAGATGTTTATGATTAGTCTGACTGCAGAAACAATCTGCTTTCACAGTCTCCCCTCTTTGATGTACACCTATTGAGGATGTGTCAGAGAGGGAGAAGAGACTTAACAAAAAGTCTGATAGTATGTTGAGTGATTTAGGAGAGTAACAGTCCTAACATTCAAATGCTTGGTTTAATTACCAAAGTTACTGCCCCTTAGTAAGAAATGTTGTTAATTTTCACAGGAATACTTTAAATATTGTTAAAGATAACATATGACAATAAAATAAAGATATACCTGGTATTAATAAAGCACACATAAGGGAATATGGCACCATACAGAGAGAATGGGATACATGTCCAGTGTTTTCAGTCTTTGCTTCATACTGTGTAAGTAAATGGGTATTGTAACTGTTTGCAATATCCCAAGCATCCAGATATTTACTGTCAAATGAGAAAGGTAACTTTCATAACTTATCTATGTTTCTGCACTTTCAATGTGACTTGAACAGTGTCACATTGTTACTGCATCAAAACTATTTTTTTCTCCTGCTTTCTAATATATTTCTTTGTTTGTGGCAACTTTGGGAATTATTCTTAAATGATTCTTAAATTATTGTTTTCAATACCCTTGTCTGAGAGTTCAAACTCATAGAGGCCCCTGTTGCTAGATAGCAAAGTTGCTTAAACATGTGAAATGTACATTTAAAGCATATGAGCTACCTTTCTTCTTCGTTTTTCTTTCTTGCATCATTTGCGTGCCATTTGGCATTGGGCTGCATTGACTGGCAGTGGTCAATAGCATTGAACTGCATTTCCTAGGTGAAAACAGACACATTTATTTAGACTACCATCAACAGCACAATGAAGACTGGCATTATTGCACTTTCCTCAGCAGTCTGAACAGTACTGAGAGAAGAAATTAAAGTCATCACACTCCTATTTCTGCAGCATAATGTGTAAAAGTATTTAGGGAAACAGTACAGGTGATGCAGTGATTAAAACCTGTTCCCAGATCAGAGTTAATACTAAATCTTGACATTCATTTTGTTGTATGAATGTGTTGATGTGGAAAACAAAAGTAAGATTAGTACTAACTAAAAGTGACAGGAAGATGAGATATTTGAAATGAAACAAGTGTTAATTGCATGTGCTGTGTGAGCAATGAAAGCATTTCTGCTGTTCCTTGTGTTCTTCTGTGTTTCTGTGGCATTAGCTAAAGTCTTGATATTGTAACACACACATGATAGTACTGATGTGGCAATGACATCTAAGATGGCTGAATGTATCGCTGTAGTGCAGTACTAGCTATGCTTATGGTTACATATATGTATGATTCATTTCATGTGTCTTGAAGTTCTTATTGCCAAAAAGCTGTTTGAATACTTATGACAAATATTACCTTCTGCTTCATGGAGAGGAGAAATTCCACTTGTCATAGAGCTAACTATGGGGTACTTTTGTTATGATCATCATGAGGCATGGCATATCCCATGTGTTTAGAACAATTATGTGTTGTGAAGTATGTATGTAACATAAGCCAACCTGTAGTAATCCAAACATTCAACTGCATCTATCTGAAATATATTTACAAACAGAAAAACTGACTTTTACATAGGAATACATTTACAGAAATAATTAAACACACACACACACACACACACACACACACACACACACACACACACACACACACACACACACACACACAGCGTTCTGAAGTGTATCTACATTGATTCTAAAAGTACTATATGTCTAATTTCCATGTTGAAAAGCTAGTTTTCCCATGGCAATGTGAGTTAATAAAGTAAGTTTCACTGTTTGCATCCTTTATCCCATGGATTTGATTCCCAACTGGTACAATAATATTTTTAACATTGTATAAGGCCCAACATCACAAAATGTCAGAATTCATAATATTTCTCCTTTCAGACTGCAAGTCTTAAAAGCCATGCCATTAAGCATTCCACTGTTGAACATTGGAACCTGTGTTAACAGATTGATCATCACACATGGCAAAGTTCAATGCCATGTTGCACACCTCCAGTGCTGTGTGATGTCAGTAGTGCCAATGTGTCTGCTGAGGAATCCATCTGTTTTCAATTGCACAAATGCAGTTGGCAAAGCTGTACATCTTTGTCCAATACCAGTAACATTTGAGATCTGGACTGGGCACCAATTCAGACAGATTTTGTTAGCTTGACTTTTTCAGACAAGGCTGGAAAGAGAGAGAATGGTGCTAAATTTAGAGAAAACAGGTGGGGTGTTGAGGAGTCTAGATATTTGTGACAATCCTTGTTAAGTGCTACAGCCATCAGGTGCTACAGGGGGATTATACGGGGTCTCAGTATAAGGCTGAGACTTGGAATAGCTTAGCCCAGGCTGTTTCCAATGCAACAGGCATTCCATGCAATAGAAAACAATGTCATCCCCATTACAGAGACCTTACGAAGTGCAAGAAGGACATCCTTAGCTGATGGCAGGCAGAATTGAGGACTGGTAGTACCCCCCCCCCACTTGTGTAAGTATACTGACCTATAACCTGTCTATGATATGGTATTAATGGCCTAGATAGCCAACTTAGATATTAATTATGCTTTAATATATATTTATTTTCTTTTTGTACTGTACAGCTGCAAAGGAGGGCAGCCGCGGTGGTGCAGCAGTTAGCATTGTCACCTCACAGCAAGAGGTTCTCCAGTTCAACCCTTGGCTGGGGTGCCTTCTGTGCGGAGTCTGCATGTCCTTCCTGTGATCACATGGATTTCCTCTTGGTGCTCCGGTTTCCTCCCACATCCCAAAGACATGCTGTAGGTGGATTGGACACTCTAAATCTGCCCTAGGTATAAGTAAGTGAGTGTGTGTGCCTTCTGTGGAAGGTTGGGCTGGCAACTCGACACCGTAAAAAACTCTACTGTCAATAATGAGTGGACAGGTGATCCGCTGTGGTGACCCCTAACAGAGGAAGAAAGAAGACTGTACAGCTGCAAAGGCATGTGCAACAGGAGAGATTAACTCTCCTTAGAGAGGCATGGGGTAAGTATGACTCAGGTACAAATTCAAGCCAGAACTTTATTTTCATTCCTTCAAGCACTAGCATCTTGAGTAGGTATACCTCAACCTTCTTCTTAAGAATGCATGCTTGCCCTAATAACTGTTGATACTTGCATTAGGCAATGAGAGCACCGGCTTAACTGTGTATGTAGGTTCAGTACCCAGGAGCAGCAATTACTTGTTATTACTGGGAAGGTATTTATAAAATATTAACAGTAATATGTCAGAAAGAATTAAATTATGGTAACTGCATTCACATGGAAATATAGACTGCTATTTCTTATATCATAATTTCTTATATCATAATTGTGAGATCTGTTTATTTTATGGCACATAAATACCTTTCCATCACATATAGATGTGGCAAAGGTGTACAATAGTAAATTATCATAATTGTTTATGTATAGCCAAACCAAGTTTATTTAAAAAATACAGTACTGTGACATGCCATGCATCTAATTATTTATTTTCTTTGCTTCCCACACCCTTCATCTCTCTCTCTTTTTTGGGGAGGTTATCATTTATTAATAATCTGCTCCTTGCATAACTTGCTGATGAAAAACTAATGATCAACAGCACAGAGAGGTTCACTGACCACTGTGGCTTGGCTCGCCATATCTCCACAGATGGCAGCAGAGAAACCTCTGCCCTATCTGCTCCAACCACACTAGGTAGCTCTGCCCTGGCTGCAGGTGCATTGATACCCCCCAGGAGCAGAAGTAGTGGAGGTGGTCATTTTTGTCATCTAGAAGGAGTTGCCAGGGATGGTTGAGGATATAATGGAGAGGGGTCTTGCTGTACATTGAAAAGGTCCTACATTGCATTGCAAAGACAATGCTAAGCCAGCACTGACCCAAGCAGTTGCTGCAGGAGACAGTGATTACAGTTCTGAGATTGAGGACTAGATTCCCATTGTTCTCAAGCTGGATGTGGGTGCACCTCCAATGTCCCCTACCTATCCTAAATCATGGTGTCCCCCCAACCTTGTCTCCATCATAATCCCTTGTCACTATTCTTGTCTGCATCTCTTTCTCTTTCTCTTTCTGTTCACCCTTTCTGCTTCAGTAAGTTGTTACTGTACCTCAGTTATGTTATTTTAAGGAATTTCTTTCTGGTAGCTAATGCTGATATGTATAGAAAGATTTTTAAATAATTTTAAGGGTTCTAATGCAGCCATTAGCCAAGCGTTACTGATTGCTTTTGGTACGCTAATTTATGTGTACCTGTTAGCTACCTATTGTTATGAGCCACCATTATCCTTCTTCTGTCATAACCTACTTTGCCCTGCCTCCATCTCACCCAGTTGATGTATCTCCTCCCTCCTGTATCATTAATCTTCCATGCATAACACTTTACCATCTGCAGCACAATTCAGCATAGCACAATGTCTGGCTCTGGGCAACAACTGCAACTAAGGCTAAATGAAAGTAAACAGGTTATGGCAACATCTTGTGATTTTATTGCCTTCATCCACATTACTCTGTTGCACTTTCCACCACTGTGCTAAGCTATGTTTATTCAGTTTAATGTATTTTTCAACAAGATGATGAGTTGGATGTACAGATGACAGTGATCAATAGGGCAATGAATATGAATATGAATAGGTACATTCACGTTTGCTGAAATTTGCTGACAAATAGTAACTGTCAGAATTATGACTTCCTATATGGTGTGCTTAGATAATTCTTGAGTATAAATGTTTTTATTGGCATGCTGTAAATGTTTGAATGCATATGAATAAAAACTAATTTAGAATGTTTTGTCTGACTCCCATAGCTGTAAATATTGGTTACACCTTTCCTTAACACATCATTATCCTGCTATTGTATGAATATGCCTGTTACCTATTGTGAAGCCTGTCTTGTACAGATCTTTGTGTGAAAGTTAGCACAGAGCAACACAGAGTACTGATAATATTAGCACAGAGCAACATAGAGTATTGATAATGTTAGCACAGAGCAACACAGAGTACTGATAATGTTAGCACAGAGCAACACAGAGTACTGCTAATGTTAGCACAGAGCACACAGAGTACTGATAATGTTAGCACAGAGCAACACAGAGTGCTGATAATTGCCATTCTAAGTTCAACACTTTACCATCAGCAGCACAATTCAGCACAGCAGTGCTGCTCTCAAAGAGTACAATAAAAAAAAAATAAGTACAATGTTATATTGCACATTTGTGTCTTATTACTTTTGCAAACAAGTGATCTTGATTTTAGAATGATGTTGGCTCACTTAATTCAGTTGTTCAAAGTGTGTCTTCTCCACAGTGTTTATTGCAACTGTGTTACAATCTTGGTTAAGCTATTCTCACATAATCCATCACTGTTATTTTGCAATGCATTGTCCAATGTATGACTTGCATGTTTATCTTGCCAATGCACAATAGTGTAAGTATGACACAAGTGTGCAATCATTCCAACATGATGCCACAGGAAAGTTTGATTGATAATCTACTGGTGTACAGTAGTCAATGTGTATATTATACCATTATGTGGAACATGCCAATGCCCCTGACAGTAACACTATGTACACTAAGGACAGTGTATACATTTTAGAAAAGTAGTATGTCATTACATTGACAATCATAGTGATATTACATTGTCCTGTACACACATATGCATGTGTTGCACAACCTGTGATGCATAGAACCATCTCTTCCAAACAGCGGAGTTCACAAACATTCAAATATCCTATTTCACATTGCTAATGTCAGTCTTCTCCTGTGGTGGTAGAAATTAATACGGTGCTCTCTGTAGTGTGTAATTAGATAAGCAGGGGTTTGATGCCTAACATGGGGCATTTAAGAGAGTGTGTGTGTGTGTGTGTGTGTGTGTGTGTGTGTGTGTGTGTGTGTGTGTGTGTGTGTGTGTGTGTGTGTGTGTGCGCGCACATGCAGGACAGAGAAAGACTGTCTGTAACACTTGGTGGTGTATCTACCTTCCCTGAGAAGAATACATTAAACTGTTCTCACAGCTCCCTTATCCCAAGTTCTATTGAAACATCCTCTGTGAAACACACTGATGAGTCATCCTGACAAAAGTGCACTCCCTCCCCTTAAGAGTCAGACTTCTCCTGTGGCACTTGTGACAGATAAAGTGCTCTCTAGATTATATTACTAGATAGGTAGGGGGTTCGATGCCCAACATGGAAGACTTGTATGAGTGTGTGAGACTGTGTGTAACACTTGGTGCTCTATTTACTTCCCCTGAAAAGAACACATTTAACTGTTCTCATAGTTTCTGTGACACCCCTGCACTGGCCCAGTAATCAAAGAGCCTCACTCCTCATCACTAGCACCATTGAGAGACGTACATGTTGGGAGTATGGCAAGTACACACACAGTAAAGTACAATTTCCCTTAAGAGCACACAAAGATCACAGTTAGTCTAGGGCTGGTTTCTCCCTATTTCTCCAAATCCCTAATAAGACTCCCCACTGGCACAGCTATAGGGTTAAGATCTCAGCTGAGTGGCTAAGCTAAGACCTCCAGCACCCTCTCTCTTTAACCAGTGCTTTGTGTCCCTCCTGATTTGATTGATATACCAACACACACACACACACACACACACACACACACACACACACACACACACACACACACACACACACACACACACACACACACATGCACCCCTGGGAAAGGCTGGCACAGGTTTACTAGCTATGCCCCCTTCTTTCCAGACTATAAGGTAGTACCAGCTGCCACCAGCCACCCTTACTTATCAGCTACTATAAGGCCCTTACCAAAGGGTGTCCAATCCTACTGTGTAATGTTACTATTATCCAAATGGTAAGTGTGACCAAGATTTTCAAGGCTTTATAAGAGTGGCCTGTACAGTGTCACCAAATACATATGCAAGTACTCTAAGAACTTAACAAACCATCCACAATTAAAATGTTTAAATATATTTAATAATAAATAATAAAAGAACAAAACAATACTCAGTAACTCAACACAGGGACTACAGAGTTCGGAATCACAGGAAATATTTTAAAACAACCTTGCAGGACAGTCTCAAATAAATACAGAAAACATCTAAACTAATCTTACTATATTCCTACCTTTTTCTAAGAGAGATTATTGTACCCTGATAACTTACTATTAGCAAGGCAAGTGCTAATGAGAGGATGTTTCCAGGTCCAAAGACAAATACAAAATGCCATGTCTTTCTCTGAGAGAGCTCTTAAATTAATAATCAACATTACTGCTGGGTTATCTCAGATTACATCACTCTTTGTCACTTGCCTTCAGTTCCCAGGCTAAACAGATACTTAGAATTTAGCACCTCTGTGTCAAAAATACATACCTCTCAGATGAGAAGCTTCTAAGAAGTCAAAGAGCAATAAAAACACTTTACATTTTAAACCTAGTAATTATTGCTGTTTCAAGACAATAGAAAAAAACTTCTAGCTCTAGACATCCTGTCTCCTACAGTGAAACTGAGAGATAAACACAATCATAAATCATTCTGATTCCAACCTATTTTCTTGAAGACTAGCAAGGTAACTCTGTATGTTCCAGCTTCTACTATTAAAACATACATTTGCACAGGTATATAGTTTACATACTTTTCGGTTCTTTCCTATTTTGAAGCTTAGTATATAACATACAGTTATCTTACATTTGTAAGACAAGCATATGAATCATATCACTATTCACAAATGACATATGATTGTTTACAAAATTCCCGACAGCTGGGCTGGCAGTGTCATATTTCTATACAAAAAAATATTAATATTTTCAATTGACATACAATTATTTACATAATTCCAGATAGCTGGACTGGCAGTGTTTCCCTGGTGTCACTTTTCTCCCTTCACCAAAATCTCAAGCTAGTTTTTCAAGTGACCATTGAGAAACATTGTTTGAAAGGTTTGGGCCTATCTAGGAATATCTTACAACATTCCCTGTCTTGAGATTTCAGCTGCCTTGGCATTGCTGACTCCAGTACCATGTTGCACTGTCCCATCATATGCCTCCAACCCTAGGCTACAGCACAGTAATTTGGAATTTTCCTGGTTGGCTCCCTGTACCCATCGATCCCCCTCAGACTCCTCCTGGCTTATACTGCAAATATTTAGCACAAGGGCCCCCCTGTCATGGTAAGGTTTAATCATGTTAACATAGTACAATTTGTGTCCCTGCCTCCTGCCTAGCAGTTCTACCATGTAGTTAACATCACTGACCTTCCTAACCACTTTGTAGAGTCCTTCCCAAGCTGCCTGCAGTTTGTTGTGTCTGACAGGAATGGAACCATTACCTGCTGCCCTAGAGCATTCATGTCATACCAGACCTTTTTCTGCTGTTGGGCTTCTGGCAGGTTTTCCTGGGCCAAGCCCATGAGTTCCTTGAGACTTTTCCTGAGGTTTAGGACATATGCCACAACAGTCTCCTTATTGGATTCGCACTCACCCTCCCACTCATCTTGAATCAAATCTAGAGGTCCCCCTCACCTTATGCCCATATAGCAACTCAAAGGGTGAAAAGCCTGTGGATTCCTGGGGCACCTCTCTGTAGGCAAACAACAAATGGGGCAGATATTTGTCACAGTCCCTCTTAAAATGGTCTGCAAATGCCTGAAGCATGGACTTGGGTGTAGAGCTTAACCTCTCAACAAAACCATTAGTCTGGGGATAGTAGGTGGTGGTCTTTATGTGCTTCACCCCACAGTGCTTCCACAGACAAGCCAGCAGGTCTGGCATGAAATTGGCACCTATGTCAGTCAGTATTTCATTTGGGAAACCTACCCTGTGAAAATCTCTAACAAAGCATTTTCCACATTGTCTGCCTCAGTGGAGGACAGAGCCACTGCCTCAGGATATCTGGTCGCATAATCTACTACCACTAGGATATACATTTTCCCTGTGGAACTTGGGTACTAAGAGGTCCTACAGTATCCATAGCTACTCTCTAAAATGGCTTCTCAATCACAGGTAAAGGCACCAAAGGAGCTTTGACCTTGTCTCCTGCCTTGCCTACCTTTTGGCACTTCTCACAGGTCCTGCGGTACCCTGTTACCTCTGTAGAAATCATAGGCCAAAAAAAGTTTTGCATAATGCATCTCTTTGTACATTTTATGCCCATATGACCTGCAAAGGGAATATCATGAGATATGGCTAGAAGTGACAGATGTTAGGGTCTGGGCACTACCAACTGCTGTATTCTCCTCACCCTCTAGCCCTCCCTCAGGGGTCTACTCTCTGTACACTAACCCTTTGTCCCAGTATACGTATTCTCCCTTCCCTTGAGAAAAGGTGCCTCACTAGCTACCTCCCTCAGGCCTTGCAATGTAGGGTATGAGAGCTGAGCCTGTCTCAACTCTCTCTTAGTAACCATTCAAAGCTCCCCTGCCTCACTGTCAGCCTGGGTACTACTACTCACCTCTGCCCTTGCAGTCACTCTGTCCAAGGAAACATCAGTACCCACAAGCAGCTGTGGCTCACCTTTAGCCTCACTGCTACAGGGTAGAGCCCTCCCTGAAGTAACCACCTCAACAGTCCTGGCTGGAAGTGTACAGTCTGTCTGGGTCTCCCCCAGGCTACCAGACCCACATGATTGTTTCCAAGCCTGACTGCGTGTAACTACATGAACACAAGGTACTGCCTTATCAAAGCCATTCCCTATCAGGACATCTGCAGGGATATCCTCAAACACACCAACTTGCTGGCTTCCTTTTCCACCCTCCCAGTCAAGGTGAACCCTAGCCAAAGGTATTTAGAATGGGGTTCCTCCTAATGCTCTGACTAGAGTAGACTGCCCAAGCAAGCAGTGCTCCTCTTTAACCATTACAGGCTTCACAATGGTCAGGTCAGAGGCTGTGTCTCTCTTAGCAGTGGCCTGTTTCCCATCTACTAAGATAGGATATAACCTCTGCTGGTAATTTGGTACCCTTTTGTCTCCAGACAATTTACCACTGGGATTCTGTCATTCCAACTTACTGTCTCTCTCACCTTTTGTTCCCCACCTTGCCTCCATGAACATTTATATGCTACATGGCCCCACTAGTTAAATTTAAAACATTTAACCCTTCATCCTGGTTGTGTACCTGAACTAATAGCTTCCCCTGTTACTGGCAGACTCTGTTGGGCAGGTTTATGCTGCTCACCATGGGTTCCCTTAGACCCATGTGCAACTCTGTGTATTCCTTTCCTGTGCAGTGATGGCCTGCATGCTAGGTAAAGGCCTCCCTTTTTCCCCATATCCTCTGTGGTGTTTCATTTTCTATCTGCCAACTAGATTCTCATGTCCTCGGGTAAAGTGTTAAGGACTTGTTGCCTCACCAAAAGGTCTGCCAACCCTTCAAAAGTGGTGACCTGACACTCACCCACCTATGAAAATAAGTGCTTAATTCAGCAATATATTAACACACACATTCTCATCTGCCTTGCGCCTTTGCTCACAAACCTTTTTTCTATAAGCTTCAGGTGTCAGCTTAAAACACTCTAATAAACAATTTTACTGGTATTATAATTTAAGCAATCAGTATCAGACAATTTAGAAACAGCAGTTACAGCTTTACCATGGAGTAAGGGGTCAGGAACCATACCCAGAGCCCTTGGTAAACATTATACTGTTTATAAATCCTTTCAAACACATCACCCTCTGTAAATTATGGAAGAAATTTGCTGACATTTATTGCTTCTGGGATTCAGTTATTCCTTTCCCCATTACCTCCACAACACTGGCAAAGAGTCAGCATCTCCTTTTCATGTTGCCTCTGCCTCTCATTTTCTTTGGCTTCCAGATATCTCAGTCTCTCTGCAGACTCTAATGCCATCTGTTTTTTCTTTTCTTCAGCCTGCAAATGCCGCAGTCTCTCTGCTGATTCTAGTTCCAACCACTTGGCCTCCATTTCAAGTCTCTTTAACTCCAGATGGATTTTTAAGTCTTCTGAGGCAAAGTTAAACTGTCACTTTTCTGAGAGTTGTACATGCCCAAGGCCAGTCTGGTTGTCCTCCTGGTTGCTGGTTTCTGATGCAGCTGTGACTAAGACTGCGATAATTTCTGCTTTAGTCAGGCTGGCATGCACCACTCTTTTGTCTTGCACATCTCAGCCAACTGGCTCCTTGTCAGCTTACCATACTCCTCTGCTGACATAATTGCCTGCTCTCCATGACTAACTAAGCTAACACAAAATAAGTAAAACTATTGTGATATGAAACTCTGAATGTCTACTGTGTGGCTGAGAGTACAAACACCTTCTTTAGTGACCACTGTTTACAGGCTACAGTTCAATAGCTACACCACTGAGTACTAGTATGTGAATATCCCACCACTATCCACCAATAATGTGATGACCCACCACTGGAACAGTAATCAGGGAGCCTCAGTCCTCACCACTGGCACCAGTGAGGGATGTGCACTGGAAGGATAACAAGGTACACACACAGTATATCCAGATGCAGCTCTCTGCATCAAGTGCAATTTCCCTTCAGAGCACACAGAAATCACAGTCAGTCCAGGGCTGGCTTCTCCCTCTTCTTCCAGATCCCCACTAAGACTCCCTACTGACACAGATATAGAGTTGAGATCTCAGCTGAGTGGCCAAGCCAAGACCTTGGCCAAGCCAAGACCTTCAGCACCCTCTCTGTCCAACCAGTGCTTTGTGTCCCTGCCCAAGTTGCTGACACACACACACACACACACACACACACACACACACACACACACACACACACACACACACACACACACACACTTTGAGGTTTGATTCACACACACACACACACACACACACACACACACACACACACACACACACACACACACACACACACACACACACACACACACAGGCTGGCACAGGTTTACTAGCTATGTCCCCTTTTGCCCAGACTATAAGGTAGTTATCACTGCCACCAGCCAACTCCTTATCAGCTACTTTTAAGCACTTAACTAGTGGATTTTAATGTGTTTTTATATTTGGTCACTACATTAAAGGTTGGTTTTCCAGTGGCTGTCTATGGCTCAAGGCTGTTTTTTCGCTGTTTGCTGATTTGTGCTGTTACCATGTTGTGTGTACTTTAAGGCCCTTAACAAAGGGTGTCCAGTCTTACTGTGTAATATTAATATTAATACAAATGTTAGTTTGACCAAGAGCAAGGCTATTAGGAGTGGCCCACACAGTGTTAACCAATAAATATGCAACTACTCTCCACATTTAATATTTCTCCACAGATTAACCACAATGAAAGGTTTAAATATATTTAATATTAAATAATAAAAGAACAAGGCAATGTTTGTTTGTCTTTCGGCTTTTCCTGGTAAGGGGTCGCCACGGTCCGCCAATGATTGGCAGTAGATTTTTACAACATGCCGAGGTGCCAGTTCGACGCCCAACCTTCAACGAAGGCACACCCATTTATGCACACATGTCTTTTGAACGCTACCCAACCGTGGGGAGGACATGCAGACTCCACACAGAAGGCACTCCCAAGCCAAGCCGAGAATCGAACAGAAGAACCTCTTGCTGTGAGGTAACAACACTACAGCCGTGAATACTAAATATATATTCACTGGGTTTCCCTTCAAAACATCTAATTCTCATAACATCGAAACTCAAAACACTGAGGCCATAACATCAAAAACCCAAAACACTGAAAACTCATAACATTGAATTTCATAACATTGAAACTGTATTACATCGAATAGTGTATCATCAAACATATAAATGCTATAGTTTAATATGTTAATCTTGTGGTATCACTATAAGATGTAGTTTTTATTTATATAGTTATTATTTATATCGTGTAGGGATTTATACTATTTATATACTGTTTATTTTGCCAATCTGTATTGTTTTTATGCCATACAGGTAAGCAATTTAGACATTATGCGTGCATTCTATATGCTGATCGCAATACAGTGGGGTTAGGAAATTAACTTTTTTCCACTGTAGTGTGATCTCGTAGTTGGTATATTTAATTTACATGGGGTGGAGGGGGCAGACCCCCCCACATGGGGGGTGCAGGGGGGCTTGACCCCTGCATAAATGTAGTAAAAAGTGTGTTTGCAAGTTTGGTGTTGTTATAGGTGGAGGGGATGTTATTTACATGTGCTTTGTAGTTTTATTTTTTATTTTTTATTTATTTTACATTTGTTGACCGGGATAGTCCGACTGGATGTATGTCCATTTTCAGCGGAGGCCCGGGGAGAAAAGCTCCAAGGGTAAGCAGATACAGCATTACATAATACCAGCATTACATATTACAAACAGATTATTTACAGAGATTACATAAGTAAGCAAGTTAAACAAGTTCCACAGGTTAAAGTTAGTCCTGAGCATAAGTCAGGATTAAATTAAATTACACAGTAAACTGGTTAACAGATTTTTACACATTCGAGTTAGCCAGGCTTGATACATTGACATAGCCAGTTAAGTGACAAATGTTGTTTGAGTCTAGTTTTAAATTGACCTAAGGTGGAAAGTAAGGTAATATCAGCTGGAAGAGAGTTCCAGGATCTACTTACAGAGTTTGCAAAGAGACAATCACCGGCTGTGTTATTAATTTTGCTAGTCTGAATTAGTAGTTTGTTAGAGGATCGAAGCGGTCTAGGATTGTTATAGGGGGTGATAATATTTTAAGTGCAGGAGTATTGTCCAGATTATAGAGGATTTTATAGGCCATAATCAGTTGGTTATACTGGATTAGGCTAGGTAGTTCAAGCCAACCAAGCTGATTTAGATTGATGCAATGATGTGTCCTAAAAGGCAGCCCAGTGGCAAACCTGGCAATGTGGTTGTAGCAAATTGAGAGTTTGTTAAGGACAGTCTTGTTCAAATTCGAGAGTAGAGGGGATGCATACAGAAGGGTTGAAAGAAGATGAGAGTGAGCTATGGCAATTTTAGCTGGAGGGGTTAGGAAGGCTTTTATTCTGTAAAGTGACCCTAGTTTTTTATTGATAGTTTTGATAGTTTGGTTAACATGTAGGTCAAATTTGAGATTATTGTCTATGATGACACCTAATAGTTTTGTAGATGGGTCAGGGGAGATTATTGTGCCATCATTTGATTTTATGGTAAAGGTGAAAGCGGTAGACCTATGTGTTGGTGAAAATAACAGCATTTTAGTTTTTTTGGGATTTAGGATCAGACGATGTTCAGAAAGCCAGTTTTCTATTGTATTAAAGGTGATGTGGGTAGCTGACCATAACTCTACTGGAGATGTGGCTGAGCAAATCAGAGTAGAGTCATCAGCATATTGGATACAGCTGACTTTTGGGATGATAGTATAAAGGTCGTTAATGAAGATGGAGAACAGCAAGGGCCCTAGTATAGAGCCTTGTGGTACTCCGAGGGGGTTAGGTAGAAGGTTAGAGAGTTTGTTCTGCCAGAGGACAGCCTGCTGTAGACCATTCAGGTAGGATTGAAACCATTGGAGGGCTCCAGTATCTAGACAGAATGTTTGCAGGGTGTGGATTATAAGTTGGTGATCAACCATATCGGATGCCTTGGATAGATCCATAAAGAGGGCTGTGGATATATAATTATTGTTGCGATTATGGTTTATGGTGTTAGTAAAGGCTAGGAGGGCTGAAGTAGTGCTGTGATGAGGATGGAAGCCATGCTGAGTGTCTGCCATAAGGTGATTTTGGATTAGGTGGTGCATGAATTGTCTATGAATACATTTTTCCATAATCTTTGCAAATGGAGAGAGTATAGCTATTGGCCTATAATTGGAGAATTCAGTAGAGCTGCCTCCTTTGTGAAGTGGGATTACATAGGATATTTTCCAGATGGTGGGAATTTTAGCTTCTACTATGGTTCGATTGATTAGTATTGAGACGGGGTAAGCAATAGCATCAGCTGATTTTTGTAGGTACTCGGCAGGGAGTTGATCAGCAGAAAGTGTAGTGGGTTTTAATTTTTTGATCAAGGTACGGATAAGTGAAGTGGCGACTGGTTGGAAGCTGAACGCAAGTAGGTTTCTAGGGGTGCTACTTTCAGGACCAAGGGAGCTAGGAGGTAGATGGCAAGCTAGGGCTTGAATTGTCTCAGTAAAGAATTGGTTAAAGCTATCAGAAACATCTTCAGGGGTTTTATCAATAGTAGCAGCAGGGATTGGGGTTGAAGTTTGTCCAGGATGTATAGTTTTCAATGTTGTGATGCAAAGTTCCAGTGTTTTGAGTTTTCAATGTGAGTTTTCAGTGTTTTGGGTTTTCAATGTTATGGTCTCAGTGTTTTGAGATTCAGTGTTATGGGAATTAGATGTTTAGAAGTAGAACTGTTCACAGTGACATCAGTGTTCAAAACCACAGGAAATATTTAAAACAACATTGCAGGACAGTCTCAAATAAATAAAGAAAAATATCTAAACTAAGCTTTACTATATTCCTGACTGTATCTAAGACAATTACTATACCCTAAGAACTTACTATTATAGAGCAAAGCAGATGTGTGGTGAATGGGTTTTCTTGTTGCCAGGTCCAAGACAGAATACAGAATGCCCTGTCTCTCGAAGAGACTCTCAAATTAATATCTCAAATATTACTGCTGAGATAGCTTGCAGAATGACATAATTTCTTGTCATTTGACTGTAGCCCAGGTGAAACCCCCACTGCTAGAATCTGGGAATATTTAGCATCTACCTATTAAAATACATAGACCTCATATCTTTGGCAGATGCTGGAAGTCATAAAGCAATTACATTCCTTCATGTTTTCAAAACTAGTAATTAGTTCTCTCTGAAGGCAATACAGAAAGCTTCACAGCACAGACATTGTGTCTCCAGCCTAGCCTTAAAAACTGAAAGATATCATTTTTTATTGCGTAGCCATAAAGTAATTTAATTTCAGCTATTTTTATGTATGCCAACTTCCACTGTTAAAATATGTAGATTTAAACAGTTACAATAGTGCATGTACATTTCTGTTTTTTCCAGTAGGGCTCACTGTGGATGCATTTTAATCTCAAGCACTTTACAAAATATTTTTCTCAACATAAACAGCAGTACAGAGCAGTCTGACATGCAAATGACATACAGTTCTAATACATTTGTAACATAAGCGTCTTACATAAATCATTTCAGTATTCACTAATAGGTTCATAGTTTAGTACTAAGCTAACTGCCCTTGCGAGCCATTTTAAGCCTAGCCAATTATCCCTTGTGAGACTCAAACTTGCACCTTGTGTTTGTAAGGCAAACACCTTAGCCATTAAGCCACCCTCCCAACCCTATAATGACATATAATTATTTACAATTATTACATTAATAACAAGGTCCTAAGCACACAATCAGACATGAGAGACTTGGGCACCCAGGTTGATAGCAAACTCAATTTTGACCACTATACTGCCTCCAATGTACAGAAAACTTTCTACATAGCCAACCTCATTAGGAAGGGTATCTCATCCAGGGACGAGGAAGTCATAACATTCCTGTATTCTTCCCTTATAAGACCCATTATTGAGTACAACAACCCTTCTGGCATATACCTCAGAAAGCACATGCAGCAGCTGGAGAGACCACAGAGGCTCCTCACCAGAAGAATCTAGGGCCTCAAACATCTGCCTTACACAGATAGGCTAAAGGCCCTGTCCCTCTACTCAGTCTCATAAAGACTCCTCAGAGGTGACCTCTGCTTGGCATACAAAGCAATCTCAGATCCTGCCTTGATGGGACTGCTGCTTATCTGCAAGTCAAGCTCCCCTCAAATATTCTGCATGTGTGACCTCAACCTTGTCTGTGATATCAATAGGACTTGCTGGTAGGAAAGATTTCTGTCTCAGAGACTCCCCCTTCTCTGAAATAGATGCCCTCTCCATGTCAAGCAGTATACCTCCTTAACCCATTTTAAGCACAACCTGGATAACTGGATGGAGACAGAAAATACACCCCTGTGATTCTAGCTGTGTCCCTGCTGGACAAGTGCATCAGGTGTTGCCTTGTCGAAACATGGGCTAAATTCTTGGCTAGGCTTATAAGGGAATCAGGGCCATTGGCCTAGTAACTTCCTATGATCCTATATGATCCAGGTAGAAAATTGGTCGAAAATCTGTTGTTTGTTTAATTTAACTGCTGAGGCTGCCCACTAAAATGTGCTAGCCTGTGTAACTGATTTATTACTGCCTTCTGTATTTCTGTGTGCTTTCTATCTGAAAAACAAAAAAAACAAAAAAATAATCCTTGTTTTCCTGCCTCTCCTCGACTAGTTTAGACCAGTTTACAAGCTGTAGTTCCTGTGTTGTCCATTACCTTACTTGGATAGAAGGAAGTTTCTTTGCTCACCAGTGGGAGTGGGGAGCCTTGAGCAGCCTATCTGTCCCTGAAGGAGTGACCTCAGCACAAGAGCTGTAGTAACTGGTTGTTTTGGACCATTTCTAGCTCTTTTGAAGTTCCCTGTTTAAAATCCACCTCAGAGCATTTTTTTCTGGTTATACTACTCAGAGACAGCTCCACGTGGTCCTGCAGAGTGGTCCTAGCTACAGAGAACTGAGAAAAGTGACTACTTTCCTGATTTAAGTATTTTTTCTATTTTTTTTACTTGGAAAACCTTCTCTTGCTTATTTTGAACAAGCTTATACTGTTTTTTTAACTGTTTGCTGCATTATATAGTATCTGCACTTAAAATTTTACCTGGTAGAAAATTGGTCGAAAATCTGTTGTTTATTTGTTTAATTTAACTGTTGAGGCTGCCCACTAAAGTGTGCTAGCCTGTGTAACTGATTTATTACTGCCTTCTGTATTTCTGTGTGCTTTCTATCTGAAAAACAAAAAAAACCCCCCAAAAATAATCCTTGTTTTCCCACCTCTCCTCGACTAGTTTAGATCAGTTTACAGGCTCTGCTGTATTCTGCACTGTGGTGTAGTTCCTGTGTTGTCCATTACCTTACTTGGATAGAAGGAAGTTTCTTTGCTCACCAGTGGGAGTGGGGAGCCTTGAGCAGCCTATCTGTCCCTGAAGGAGTGACCTCAGCACAAGAGCTGTAGTAATTGGTTGTTTTGGACCGTTTCTAGTTCTTTTGAAGTTCCCTGTTTAAAATCTGCATTTGCGCGATTGTGCGCATAGCGGTTAAACAGGGTTAAACTTTTTCTGGCTCCGCCAAGTCTGCTCTTCAAATTTTCCCTTAGAAAGCTCTACTCTTAGAATAACCAGTCTACTCGTTATATTATAAGCCTAGCACTTGTTTTCAAAGCTTCTCTTCTAAGTAAGCACTCTCAAACTTAAGTAGCACTACATCCACCTACCACCCCAACCACTTCTCTTAAAGGCACAGCACTCTCTTATAATATTCTAGCATGTCGAGTGGTAGATTGCTAGCATCATCTCCTGTTCAGCTGGTTAATCTGGGAATCTTGAGACAATGCTATAATTGTCTCATGTACACAGACAACCCTCTCCTCCTCCCAACAAACACAAATACATGTGAGAGATGCAACTATATAGCCAAACTGGAGGCTGAACTCTCTCAACTCAGGACTGGCAAGACCAGTCAGGAGGAGAAGGTAACCACACACACAACAAACCCAGTCACACATAGACCTACCCCAACTGCAAATCAAACACATAATAACACAAAAACATACTCAGAGGCTCTATTAAAAAACTTACCAAAACAACAGAGGCTCCCAAAGCAGACACCCAAAAATCCACCACCTCAAAACATAACACATGCAACACATACTTCAATAAATCGGTGTGTCAATAAATCACAGCCCTTAAGGCCAAACACTATGCCTAATACACTAGTGATAGGTGACTCTATAGTCAGACACACTGACATCCCGCTTACCAGGCTGAGCAAGGAGTGGGTAATGGTAAGCTGCCTATCGGGGGCTAGGATCCGCCATATAACATATGCACTCAGGTCACTCAAAAGCACGTACAAATATGACTCCGTCATTGTCCATGCCGGTGTGAATGACCTGAGACGTACCTCCTTGGACTACATGAAAAGAGACACAGAGGAGTTTTCTGATCATGTAGCCCAGGCTGGTATGACCCTGACCCTGAGCAGCATCTTGCCCTCACCAAGAATGATGCCACAATACAAAGACAAGATGATCAGCTTTAATAATTGGCTCAATTACAGGTGTCATTCTAGGGGGATCCAATGTCTGTCTGCTTGGGATGACATGCTGGACAAGTCATGCTGCTTCACAAGGGACGGCTTGCACCTGTCACCACTGGGCTTCTGGATATTGGCTAAGGCTCTTGACACCTCCATAGTGCCTTTTTTAGGCAAGGCTCAAAAGACGAACCCACCTCCTTAGAAAACAAAAATGGAAAAAAATTAAGGGTAATGCTGCTCAATGCCAGATGTCTAAATCTCAAGATGCAGGCTCTCGAAGCACTCCTCAGTATGGAGAACATCAATGTCTGCGCAGTAACTGAGACCTGGTTCAATGCTTCTGAGAGCACCCCAGCACTGCCAGGCTTTACCTCGTATCATGCTTTTCGGCCCCAAAACCCAGGCCGAACCACAAAGGGAGGGGGAGTGTCCATATTCATCAAGGATACCCACACCTCCAGGTTAGTGGTAACTTATGAAGCATCGGAGACCATCCAGGTGCAGCTAACCATAGGCAAAACTGCTATACAACTGGTTGCATGTTACAGACCACCCTCCCAATCTCAAGAACCCCACTCAGCCTTCCTGAAGACATTGGAAGATATGAATGTCTCACCAAATACCATCATATTGGGAGACTTCAACTACCCTAACATAGACTGGGTGCACTATTCTAGCCCTAACACCCTAGCCCAAAGGTTCCTGGAATTCATAAACTCAAATGCAATGGAACAGCTAGTCACCTCTCCCACAAGGGGGATAATATACTAGACCTGATCATCACAAACATGGGGACAAAATGCTCCACACCGGAAGTATTCCCCTCACTGGTGAGATCTGACCACAAACTAATCACCCTGGATATACATTTACCACCTCCACCCCCAGCACAAAAGACTACAATGAGAAACTTCTCAAAAGCCGACTTTACACTTCTTAAGACTGAGATGGTATCATTTAAGCCCACAGGGCCAATGGAAACCACATCCCGCAATGCTGAATCCTACACAAATGCTTTCTACGGACATCTCCAAGAATGCATGGATCATGCAATCCCAAATAAAACCAAGACCCTCTCCACCAAAGGAAAACGTCCTGTCTGGTGGACCCCAGCCATAAACAAATTGTATAACAAAAGAAGGAAGCTACTGCAAGACATAGCAAAATCCCATAAAGGGAAGGCATCTCTCATCAGCACTAGTAGAAAGCTATGTTCTCTCATAAAAACATCCAAGGCCAGCTTTGAGAGAAAAATCGCCAAGGACACTAAAGATAACCACAAGAGATTCTTCAGTTATGTTAAAAACCTGGGCAGAAACCCTCAGATATGCTCAGAGTTAGTACACAATGACAAAAAATTTACTGAACCCACAGATATTGCCAACATTCTGGCAGGCAGGTTCAGTGCAGATTTCTCCCCTCCCTCACCTCCAAAAGAAGAAATACTTATCCCAGCTGAATGTAACCTCCCTGTCATCTCTGATGTCCAGGTGAGAACAGCCCTCAGCAAAGCAAAAAACACAGCATCAATGGGACCTGATGGTATCCCCGGCTGCGTGATACGTGAACTCCAAGAGGGGCTAAACCCGCATATAAAAATGCTATTTAACCTTAGCCTTACTACAGGATATGTACCTGAACACTGGCGTACAGCAACAGTGGTCCCACTCCACAAGGGAGGCTCCACTACAGACCCTGGGAACTACCGCCCCATAAGCTTAACCAGCCTGGTCTGCAAAGCTATGGAAAGAATTATTATGGAACTCATAAACAACGACATTGGGGACCTACAGACACTCGATCCCACCCAGTTCGGCTTTGTAAAGGGCAGATCCTGCCTTTTCAACCTGGTTGACTTTTTCGAAACAGTCACTAGAGCCATTGATGAGGGCAAGGCAGTCCATACAGCCTACCTGGACTTGGCTAAAGCCTTCGACACAATACCCCACTCAGGCATCATAGACAAGCTAAACAGCTTAAATGTAAATCCATATGTCACAAGATGGGTTGCAAACTGGCTAAAGAACAGAACCCATAAAGTCAAAATTGCGGGAGCCATGTAAGACTCAAAGCTAGTCACAAGTGGTGTCCCACAGGGCTCTGTCCTGGGACCCCTCTTGTTTGGCATTTATTTCCCAGATGTGAAATCAAACATGGGAGGGTTGTGGCTGACAAAGTTTGCAGATGACTGCAAACTAGGCGCCATAGTCGATACACCAGCTGACACATACATCCTACAGAAAGGCCTCACTGAAACGGGCAACTGGTGCCAGAATCATGGCCTTAAACTGAATGCCAAGAAATGTATAGTCATCCCCTTTGGGAAAAACAAAGTACCCACAAATTATCACATAGACAGTAACCCACTGAGTACGGAAAAAGTAATCAGAGACCTGGGGACCCAAGTTGCTAGTGACCTCTCATTTGACACCCACGTTGCCAAAGTGGTTAGAAAGAATTTCTACCTTGCCCACCTTATCATGAAGGGGTTCACATCCAGATCAAAGGAGGTCATCGTACCCCTATACTCCTCCCTTATCAGGCCCATGATTGAGTACAATGCCCCATTTGGTATGTACCTCACCCGGCACTTACAACAGCTGGAGAGACCCCAGAAGTACCTCACCAAGAGGATCAAGGGTCTCCAACATATGTCATATGCTACCAGGCTAAAGAAACTCCAGCTCTATTCAGTAGCATACCACCTGCTCAGAGGTGATCTGTGCCTGACATACAAGGCCATGTCCAACCAGGAATTGATGGACATGCTCCATCTCAAAAAATCCAAATCCATTAGAACCACGAGAGCCAAAGATTTAAACCTCAGTACAAATATGAATAGAACATGCTGGAGGGACAGATTCATAACTCAGAGGCTTCCCATACTCTGGAACAGAATCCCAGTTTATGTTAGGCAGAGCCCGTCACTGACTCTCTTCAAGAGAAATCTTGACGAGTGGATGGGAGATCGTACGTTTACCCTGGGGGTCACCTCTGTGTTGCTACTTGACAGAGGCACAGTAAACTAATTTTAATAAATAAGGGGGTCTTCAATGTGTCACTACTAGACAAAGGCACAGTATTCTAAATTTATTCTGTACACCTTAGTACCACTACATGGGGTGGCGAAAGCCACATCTCAAGGGCTAGGCTTACAAATGCCCCAGGGCAGATAGCCTAGTACTAAACTATGAAACTATGAAACTATATATGTAAGATGTTTGAGGTCAGCTGTGTGTGTTTGTGTGTGTGTGTGTGTGTGTGTGTGTGTGTGTGTGTGTGTGTGTGTGTGTGTGTGTGTGTCTGTGTCTTTCACCCTCATATTGTTTAGCTGTACAGCATTATTGTGCATGTTGAACAGTTTCTAGCATAAATATCAAGCTAATAAACAGTGGTGATGTCATCCATTTAACTGTGCACTGTCCCAGTTGTACCTCAACATGTGGCATTTATGATTTAGGCACTAATCATTAGCTTGTGAACTTGAGTAGTTAGTTCAAATTCAGCCATTACTGCCCAGACTACATTGTGTCAGCCTTATTGTGACTGTAAATGTTGCTAAAACTGATATCAGACACATATGCTTTGTACATGTATAGAGGTTGATCTAATTTACTAAAAGCTATGATAATTTGTCAAATAGAAATGCTTTCATTCATGTAATGATGACATGTGATTACATTTTCTTTACATAATATATGTAGGAAGTGCTATCCGCTGACATGAGGGAATGAGATGACATGCTGTCTGTTTTTGACTTAATGCAGCAATTACAGACACATATCCACTGCAGCAATAACATGATGTAATGGCTTCACATAACCACATAATGACATATCTCACAGTTGTAGTAACAGTTCTACAGTTGTGCATTCATCATGTACAGTATCATGTATTTTCTGTTGTAAAATGCTCATGGGTTCAACATCCACATTCAGTGGCAGTTAGCATTGTTGGGCCCTATACTATAATTCCTGAATGGCATTCAGCAATGTTATAATGTGTCCACTTACAGTAGGAGTGGCCTCCACTGTCCCTTTTATCTCAGAGATTTTTTACTATGCATACATCTGATGTAATAAGTTAGCAAAGGTGGAGTGTCATAATAGTGTTAAGATATCCACTGTGTGCAGTCTATGGTGTTCAATTCCTGAAAAGGGCAATATTAGATGAATGTATTGATTTCCATTATATCTAGTTATTGTTATCCATTTTCATGCTGGACAATGATATATCCTCACAGGCTGTGATTGCATGGCAGTGAAATGGTTATTCAGAACATGTCATGCTGTGAGTGCATATGTGGCATGTGCATTGAGTACCGACTTGTATAGCATATTGATACAGACTGTGGTTCAACTCTAGGACAGTGGGTGTCCTATGTGATGGAAACGGACACAACAGAAAACAGCTTCATTGTCAAATAAGCAGTCATATTGTAATGATGACTGTTGTGTGGACAGTAACATGTGTAGGTCTTTTACAGAATTCTGACTAAATCCGATTGTTCATAATATATTCATAAATCCTGTCTTAATGCAGACATTCAATTCAGTTATTTGTGACAGCTCCATTGCTGTCTTAAGCGGCACATGTAGTCAATACAGAGGTCTGGAGAGAGCCTTGTATAATAGGCAGGGCTATGAATCTGGTAACATCTGTCAGACAACACTGGCGTAAGCACAGATATGAGAGGAATGTGCTGAAAGCCCTTCAAGGGTGTTCTTCATGACATGGCTGATATGTGTATTTCTGTGGCGATTATGATTGTTATGCAGCTCTCTGATACCTGTCCTAGCATGTGTTCGAAAATGACATGATGTAAATGTTTCTTATGTCATTCATTGCTCACATATATTACCTTTAAACAAGATAATTATGATTTCTATTGTATGTCTTCATGCAGACATGTTTTTAATACTGCAATTGTTTTTATCACACTATACAGCATAATGGCAGATGAGAAGATTCCATAAAGCTTTTTTATTGCATGGCATGCTGCTAGACCATCAGAAACTGACACTGGTCCTCTGTCATGGCAGTTTGTATTGTGGTGCTGCTGTTGAATTGCTGTTATTATGTTACTGTTCCCTGTGAGCATGCCCAGTGTTACGATGTCAGAGATGTTTCTAAATCAGCAAGGGAAAAACTGGACTCATGACATGTCACCCACTCTGTCCTTTCATTTATTTATGCATGTTTTGTATTATTAGATTACCATTTAGCATTTACATAACTAAACAACACTTGCTTGTCTATTACATGCTTGTAAGTGATGACCCCTTTCCTGTGTGTGCCACTCTCATTTCTTTGCAAAAACATATCCATTTCTGATGTATACAACATTACATCTGTAAGATCCTTTTGTTCTTGTGTCTACATGTTGACGTAGAGAATACAGCAGTGGTGTCAGCTTGCATACATACATTCCCTGTACATAAATCTCATATGCAATAACTGCAGTCTGTGCCTTCATCCCATAATGTATCTTATATCCTTGCTGTTATCTCAGGTTAGCATTTAATTAAAATGTATATCACATTTCCACTCCCCTTTGTTACACTTCAGCTTTATGCCTCTATCACATCCTTGATTAGCATGATAATTTTTATTTGTCTGCATAACTGTGGAATTGTCACTAACATTAATTATCTTTACATCAACATTTCAGGATTTATGTCAGAAATGCTTTTTATATGCTTTTGTCACATTTGCCTGTGGGATATGAGTACACTTTAAACATTTCCTCTTCAACATAAATTATTTATGTAGTGTAATAGAATTTATATACAATTCCCCATTTCAATTCCCCCTTTTCCTGCATTCGTTCCCTGTACTTCCCCTTAATATGTCTGGGCTAAAAAAGCATGCTCATATGTAAGCATTGCCTATATGCAAGCTATTTTGTTTATACTCTATGTTCATACTTGCAAGCAGCTTTCCATGACCATGAACACTGTTGCTGGCCATAAAAGGAGCTTGAAAACAGACAGGCCAATGAACAGCATAAGATTTGATCCTCATTGAGCTGACACGCTCGCGGGACCTACATAATTGTTAATGAATCCCAGGGTTTGCCACGTTCTTCTACATTTTGCAATACCATGGGTTATGTTCAGTGCCTTGAAAACATATGCTACATATCTGATCCCATCTAACAAACATACAAAGTATAACCTGCAAACCATGATATCACTGGTAACAATTCTGAGAGCTGTCAAGCACCAGTCAGTCATCAAGGCTTATTATTCAAATGACCAGGAATTACAATTATAACTATAACTATGGCTGCCAGATAAATGTAAATGTCTTTCTGATGGTTGCCAAAGAATGGACTCAAGTACTCTTGTCTAGTTGTCCACACCGAACAGGGTTTAAATATCAGTCTTACAATAGTGAAGTAATACTGGATCATATCTAATGCCAGCAATGATTAGAGATAAGAGATGCAAAGCTTGATTCTTAAGTGCCAATCTGCCCATGTTCTGAAACACCTCTTAACCTTTCTCATTGTGTGCTCATCTTCTGTAGCCTTTTGAAAGACCTGATAAAATCAGAACTAAAAAGGTTATTTGAAATTGTAGCTAATGAGATAAAGATTAAGCATGACATGATGTTAAAAAATGAATACATCTAAAGGCAACCTATTTTTATCTGGTGATAACTTAATATTAATTATTTGCTAAATAATTTAATATTGATATTCAACTACTTATTTGCAGTGATGATGCCAAATATGTTTATTTTGTATTTTGTTTTTAAATTCATGTATCTTAATATACTAGCTGTAACAGGTGTCAAGATTCCAATAGATTTGTAGTTTAACAGACTGATGCATTTTAATCCTGGGCATTACAGGGGAAAAAAACATGCATCTTAGTTGATTTCAACGTGTATCCATGTAATTGTTAAAATGCAGCTGACAGTTTGATAATTTCTTTCTTCTTTCCAAATAATATTCTAGACAAACTTTTTTCTACATGCATAGTGATTTCCATCAAGAAATGGTACCTGAAACCAATAGAATATAGATGACAATTAAAATCATGACACTGTACATTGATTTGCCTCATGCCAACAATAGTCTTGATCCTAAACGGCATCATAGTATTAGAAAATCACCCTGCTTACATCCTGGGTGTGATTCTATCAATGGTTTTGGAACTGAAACAGCATTAACTAATACAAATATTGACTGTTTTGTCCTTATATATTTCAAAAATCTTTAACTATGTTTAAGCATTAATACTGAAGTAATAAAAGTCACAGTAATTAAATATTGTTTTTCTAATGAATATGTTTTGCTTGTCATCATATCAGATAAATTAATTTTAATTGCTAATTTTCTTTAAAAACAGTGGAAAGGCATTTCTGTCAGTCCTTTAAGGAAGCAGTTTAAGCTTTTTCAGAGAGACTTGATTTTGTGCACATGATATGTGGGAAAATGATTTTACAGCATTTTACACCAACAAACATTGCCAAAGTTACACAACTGTATGCATTGTAGTAAACATGCCCCGACAAATGATTTATACTTTAGTGTATGGGGGGGGAAGGTAAACTGAAAAAAAAAAAAGCAGTAATCAGACAATGCGTTAAGTCATAAAACCAACAGAGCAAAACTTATCTTATAATTAGTGAGAATTTGGGGCTTCTAAGGAAGTCCCTGCTGTTCAATCCTTATTCACAGTGGGAATGTGTGGAGGAAGACTGTTGTATGTACATTAATGGGCAACAACAGCTTCTGACCCTCCAAAGTTTTGCATAAAGTGTGTACCCATTGTAAGAGTCTACTTTGCTACTATTAATGGTGATATTTATTACAACTGTAAGAACAATTTACTCTGTTTTGTAATCCTACAGCCTGTTTATGCCATAATGTTTCTTCTCATGCAATCATTTCAGCCAGTCATATTACAGTGCACATATCACACCTTGCTATGTAACATTTGCCTTAAGACATGTATTTCATTTTTAATTAGTTATATTTTAAAATGTGCTTTTTGGGTTTAGAACAGGATAAAAATGTGATAATGCAGCAGGCATTAATCTATTTGTACCTCGTGTGCTGTGCTTTGCTTTTCAGTATTGCAGCTCACTTTAACCCCTGTTGTATTAAGCTTTTGCTCTGGTAGCGCCTTTACGCCCGACTGTAACTTTAAATTGCTGCTGCTTCTAGTGACTTACTGATCACTTTTTTTCTGAAACAACAGCAGCTGTTATTGTATATAGACCATCACAACTGTCAGTTTATATTATCTGATGCAGTTAATATATCTTCATCTGAAAACATTACTATCTAATATCCTAATTTTAGAAAGCATGTCCTGCTGCTTTGTAGCTTTATATGCTAAACCATAACTGTTTGTTGGTAACACAGCAGCTGAGGAAGCTTGGGGTGATGGGGATGAAGTGCCTGAGATGGGTAGTAAGATGCATATTGTGGGACAGATAACAAAGTGAGGACATCAAGGCTGAAGCCAAACTAGCCTCAGTTGCACAGCATGTCAAAGACAACAAATTACTGTGGTTTAGTCACATGTGCAGGAAATGAAGGGATGATTTGACAAAGAAGATTTGGAGAGACAAGAAAAAGGCTAATGGAGATGAGGACATCCAATCAAGAGGTGGATAGATTCTGTGACAGAAGACCTGAGACAGGTGGGCATGACTGTCTAAGATGGTAGAAGAGTGGCTGTGAATCAACATAGGTGATAACCCTAGACATGACATCCTGACCCCATGCTAATCATTTAATTTGCAGTACAGTCAATCATTTTAGTGGTTTAGTCCTATATTTTCTAAGTTTTATGGTCCCACTACATCTGCTTTTTTCTGCATACAAGGGCTATTTATCACACTGACCACTGCTATTTACACCTGACTACATATGTGTGCCTAAACATTCAGTGACAGTTTAAAAACTGCAATTGATTATCTTTACATAGTGTAATCATAGCTTGTGCCTAGCCAGCAGTTTAGAAACACTTATTATAGTCTGTTTAGTAAAATAAATGCAATGGGTAATACCGTAGGTGGTGATACAAATAAAACAAGTTAACTGAAATAAAGCATGCACTTGTCAATTACAAATTCTGGCAATATTTTATGAGTAAGCAATAGGAGGGAATGTCGTGCATAATATTTTGAGTTACATTGCTTTTGTTTCTTATTAATATTGTTACCGATTTGAAAAATGAGAAAGGGTGGATTATGACAAAACACACAGATAATTACATTTTATCATATGATTAAATAATAATGTACTGGTAACATTAGAAAGCAAGCAAGAACTAATACATTAATCATTTGTATAGCTCAATTATGTAGAAAAATGTATTCAGTTTAATGTTAGCATAATATGTCTTAGTTCCTGTGGGATACCCAGCATTTTGCTTTGGGCAGAAAGACAGGACGGCTCTGCTGAAGGACAAAACATTCATCTAACTGGAAAAGAACAAAAAAGATCTGAATATGTAAGCCAAAGCATTTGATTAAAATGTATATTGTCATATCATACAGTACTTTAAACAGCTGGAAAAAAAAGAGATATATAAGACTTTGGGGGTACAGCTGAAACAGAAGATGTGCAGCATTAGATTCAATATAAAATTGTCACTGGGTGTCCTGGTTTTCATGGCCGAATCCATAGCCCAATTATATTAAATTTTATTTGCAATAGTTTGTATAAATGAATGATTGCTGCCTACAGTGATTGTCAACATATCTCAATATCCAGAAATTGTTAATTCAAAACAATAAAAATACATTATGTGCTTTTCAGTATCCTAAACCTCTAACAGGATTAACAAGTCACAAAAAAGGTATAAGAATAAGTATCGTTATTAATTTATTAAGTTCAAACATAAAAAAATATATCTGAGATTGTCTGACTAACCTCTACAGGCCCAATTCCAAAAAGTTTGCTTTCAGTGTAATTTATCACTTACAGTGAGTGCAGGTTGAGAGCAGATCTTTTGGAATCTGGCCTCCAGTGGAAAACTGTTTATACGCATACCTCTCAACTGTACAGATTTCCTCAGAATGTCCAGATTTTTGTCTCATATTTTTGACCTGTTGCTCTATTTTCCTGGCAAATCACTGGGATGATCTCAGGATTGCAGTCACTAAATAATGACATACATTTGAGTTTCAGATTTCATATCCATCAGAAAATGTATACTAAAACAAATCCTGTTACTCTAGCAAGTTTCAAGTTTATAAGAGGAATATTTAAAATATGTCCCCACTTGTACCCCCATTTTGTCAGTACAGATTTTTTGCATTTAAGAGGTTGAGAGGTATGGTTTATAGACAAGCCTTACACCAAATTAGGTCACTTATACTAATCGCGAGTCTTACAGAATCAGTGCAAACTTACACGGATGGCAACCCTTTTAGAATCTGGCCCTGTGGGTGGTATTCCAGAATGTGGATTTCAGATGGGGGGTACAATATGTCTTTGCTAAAACTGTTTCTTTACAATACTATCAGAACAGATTACATAAATGGTAAAGAAAATAGACTGACCAAAGTCTTAACAAACTGGATATGATTTTCATGTGAAGTAAATAGAAGTAAGGTAAGATGCATCTGTCTAGTTAAAGACTGTATTCCCGCCTCTACCTTACTTTGTGCAAGAAATTCATACTCTTGTAAAAGTACATTTCCAGCCTTAGAGACTTGGTAAGGTAATGTTTATTGTGCAATAGTGAAGTGATATTTAGACACGGAGGACATATTGCAATTAATACACACTGTTATCACAATCATACCATTGTTAGAATTCAGAACTAGAGATTCTCCAGTGAGAAATCTTTAATTTTTCTTCTCATGAATTCCACTGCAGAAAATGTTATGTAAATAATGGCATTGGAGTGTGTTATAATTTTGTAGAGGCAAGCATAGATAAAAAATGACATCTGTAAATATCAAGCCTTTCAAGTATTATGCAACTAATATGACATACCTTATTTTATATTAAAAGGTAACCATAGAGTTCAAACAAGTAAAAGATGATTATGTTTGTTTAAAGTTTCATAACTAAGAATGCAGGACCAACAACGGTTTACCACAGATGCTTACCAGGTATTCATACTGTTTAATATTAGATTTAGTTTTATGATGCTAGTAAGGTAGTGCAGAACATACCTCTCAGCTGTCCAGATTTTTGTAGAATGTCCAGATTTTGCCTCATATTTTTGGTCTGTGCCTCATAAAATGTGTGGTTTTCTGGCAAATCACTGGGATGATCTGAGGATTGAAGTCAACAAATAATGACATACATTGGAGTTTCACATTTCACATCCTTCAGAAAATGCATGTTAACACAAACTGTGTTACTTTAATAATTTTCTAAGTTTATAAGAGCAATATTTAAAATCTGTTCCATTTTTGGGCCGTTGTCCCCTCTTTTTGTCAGGCTTTGTCCAGATTTCTTGCACTAAGAACTTAAGAGGTATAGTGCAGAATGTTTTAGTGAAACCATCCAGGCGGAAATTGGTTTAGGTCCTGCTAGGTAGTTAAGAAGACTGTGTTAGTCTGCCACCTACTTGCAGCAGTAGGGTTACCTCTCATGTTTACTGTAGCTGTCAGATGTTCCTTTATACATATGATCATTTATCTATATTGCAGGAAGATGAGTGTAGTTTTTACTTTTCTGATGTCAGTAAAGTGATTTTCTTGCAATGAAAAATGCTCTTTTTTGAACTCCAGGAAAAAATGGAAGCTATTGATGTACAGATAAGAAGACCAACCACACTATCCAGTCACACCTGCAGTGCAGAGGAGCTTCAGAAGGATCAATCACTCACTACTGCAGCGATGTCCAGCTAATCATAGAATCATAGGTTCAAAGGTCACCAGTGAGGTCTTCTGAAGCCTAACTACTGAAATCTCACTTGTATGGTATGATAGGGGGTAAGCCTGGAAACATCTGTGGTTTCTCATCCAACTGTCTGATTTAGATTTGAAGATAGTAAGGTACAAGCTTTGGTTTGTGGAAAGTAAGATTGTTGGTCCAGAGGTGGAAAATTCCTTGAGTAAGATATCTGTTATGCCAGGACATCCTATTTTTTTTGCATCATTGATTTAGGCCTTCAGTTGTATATTATAGCAATAACCCATGCCTGGGTGTGGGTAATGCTGGATTTACCCACGGTTGGCGTGGTTTGGTCCCGAGGCGGCCCGTGGGACCAAACAAAGCCAACCGTGGGTAAATCCAGCATTACCCACACCCAGAAGTGGGTTATTGCTATTATACAATGACATTATTTAAGAAAAGATATAATTACTTTTCTTAAATAATGGCATTGTATAATGCCTCTTTACTGCCCTTCCACAGCTGTCTGGTATTCTGCGGTAGTTCTGATGTACTGCGCGCCTGCGCAGTACATCAGAGCTGTGGGCAAAAGCAACGGAGAACGCAAGATCTCCGTTGCTTTTTTTTTACTGTTTCGCTATGTTAAATGGGTTTAACATAGCGAGACAGCTTTAAAATAAGCAACGGAGAGCTCCATTGCTTATTGTAAAGCTGTCTCGCTATGTTAAACCCATTTAACATAGCGAACAGTAACGGAGATCTTGCGATCTCCGTTGCTTTTAAAACTGTTCGCTATGTTAAATGGGTTTAACATAGCGAGACAGCTTTAAAATAAGCAACGGATATCTCCATTGCTTATTTTAAAGCTGTCTCGCTATGTTAAACCCATTTAATATAGCGAGACAGCTTTAAAAAAAAAAAGCAACGGAGATCGCAAGATCTCCGCTTTTATTACTGTCTCGCTATGTTAAATGGGTTTAACATAGCGAGACAGGTTTAAAATAAGCAATGGAGATCGCCTTTGCTTTTTTTAAACCTGTGTCGCTATGTTAAACTCTTTTAACATAGAGAGACAGTGTTTTATACTAACGGAAAAAGTCCGGGCGACCGGACCTTTTTCCGTTAGTATATTGAGGGATTTACAATGGGCACGCTGGTTGGGCTGGCCAATTAGCGTGCACGTTTTAGGGGAGGAATTGTATAATATTTGTTATCAGCAGTTTTGTAGATATATAGTAGCTCAAGCAGGACTGTGTCATTTAAGCCTTGTAAGCCAGCTATAAATCACCCCTATAGGAGTCTGTAACACACAGAGATAAGAGATAAAACTTTTAGATATTCTGGGGAACTTTGGGAGTTCTTTCTCAAGATTTAGTTTAGTGAGGCACTACAGCTATTTTTCAAGTAGGGATAGGTGTTTGGGCATGCACATACCAAGGGATCCATTGCATTCTAGTAAGGGTCTAGTGTGAGGCATGTAGAGGGGAATGTTATCTTCTTTTAAGTAATATTAGATACTCATAAGGCCATGCACTGCAAGACCATTATCATCTCCCCTTCTGAATTCAGGAAACATTTGCAGAAAATTCTCACTTAATGAAGTTGGATCAGTATGTATAAAGCCTGACCTTGTCAGTGGCTCGGGAGACTGGGGAAAGGAATGCAATTCTATAATGCGCTGTAACTTAGTTTTGCAGCCTTTTGGAAAACATATTGAAAAAAAGGGCGGTCCTTTGCTGTTGGTGAAGTAGCTTGTACTAAAGCTGAAGATATCTTCTGGAAATGCATATTAGGAAACACAAATATGCTCCCTGTGATTGCTTGAACTGTATTGTTCCTATATTCTTGTGTTCCTATAATAAAACAGTGTAATTATCTTCACTACCTCAATAAAACTCTGCAATAACTATTTTGAGAATCATAAAATGCAAAGACATACAGCAGAAGATTTTATTTTTAATGGGGGGGGGGGGTGGATTGAAAAAGGCTTACCAGCCTAATATTTCAGTCTTTCAGTCTCTACCAATCTGTCATTTCCTCCTCACATACCTAATATAACATTCCATCTCATTCTAGAGGTTTCTCCCCTTCTTCAGGAGGAGGGAATACCTTTTACTAAGCTGTTTTGATAAGGGAAAAGAAAGGATCTTGTGCCATATGGATATAATACATGGCTGATGTAGATTTTCTATATGGATCTAAACAATTGCACCCTTAGTAGGATTAGGCTGGATAATGCAAGCATGTTGATCTTGTGACACCAAGTTTGCATGTTTGCATGCCCATGGTTGCACCACCTGCTTTGTGTTGTGTGTGTACCTGGAGATCCACCCCCCCCCCTTTAACTCACAGGACCTCACCTTCTGACTTCCACTAGCTGGCACTCTTTTAAGGGAGTCCTTTTCCTCCCACCAAAAGAGCTGGATGAAATAGCATTGGCTTTGACCTCCTAGCCAACACACATCAAGCACCCAGATACTGCACCTGAACCTGAGTTATCAGTGCACCAGCCAGGTCTTTAAGTCACTGTACAACAAAGCCAGCATCAAAAGTCTTTTTTCATAAATGCAAGTTAGGTTATATTGGCCTCTACAAATGTGGGCCAATATTCATACACATATCTAATAAATGTTGGCCTCTAATACCTTCTATATATTTAGGGATTACTCCAATGTTAATTATTTATTATATAGTGATCTTACTTATAATCAAAAATTGCATAGCTCTCCAGCAAACCTTGTAAATAAGTGTGCAGCCTACTCCTCTGAATGTTGTGCCCTCTTGGATAGATGTATTGAGGCATCTATACCAATCCAGTATAAGCAAAATGGCAAGCTTGGAATTAAACACATATGGTAGAACATCAACAAGCACGGTAATAAAAAGGAAAAAAAATCTTCTGGACATCACTAAAAGATGGCCACTTCATCATTATAAGAGTGGCTTAAAACTGATAAGTACATCTCCCAAACTTAGCATTAAAAAATATAGTGCCATCTATGAACTTAGTATGGCAACTAGGTCAAATGACAGCCATAAGACCTTCTTCAGCTATATTAGGAAGCTTAGAAGCACCCAACAATTCTGTACTAAACATCTCCAAAGGTCATCCTTCTCTGGCACCAGGTACATTGCAAATATTCTTGGGGGCAAATTCTCTTCCACCTTCACTCTACGCACCCTCACCTCTATCCTCTATATTCCTTCTTATACTGCCTCCAGCTCAGTTTAAATAAAACCTTTTTGGTGCTTTCCAAAATTAAAAATGTATATGCCTTGAAGGTAAATCCCCCAGGTAAATTCATCCATCAATTAATTGACTTCAGACACTCAACTGTCTATGTCCTTGAGGGGTGCAGAATGGCAGTTGTGGTGCCCTTGCATAAAGGTGGTCTCTCTACTGAGCCTGGAAATTACATGCCTATTAGTCTCGCCAGTATTATTTGCAAGGCTATGGACTAGGGATTATTTAAATCTGAACTTATATTAAATAATGTAAGTGGTCTTATATTCTTGGATACACACCAGTCTGGCTTTGTACAGGCAGCTCATGCCTGCTCAGCCTGGCTGAATTCTATTAAAGGCATTACTCACTTCATGGATGAGGAGTATACAGGTTATAATGTTCATATGGATCTTACCAATGCCTTTGATAGTATCTTTCTGTGAAAGAATTATTGACAAACTTTCCCAACTCAACTTTAATCCATACATAATTCACTGGATAGGTAATTGGCTGTCTGAAAAAAAAACATACCATTAGGATCAAGGGGTATTTAACCTAGACAGAAAAATGTCACCAGTGGTATCTCACATGGTCCTTTCCTGGGCCCCCTTCCTCTTTGGTTTAAATTTCTTTGACTTAAAATCCAATATCAAGAGACTATGGCTAATCAAGTTTGATGATAATTGCAAACTGGGTGGGGGGTAGTTATGGGTAGTTATCAAATATCATTCTAATACTCAAATTCTCCAGAAAGCTCTGGATGAAACAAATGTTTAGTGTTGACTGTATGACCATGATTAATACAGCAAGAAAATACAGCATAGTTTCCTTTAGTAAATTTGGCATCACTACTGCTTACCATATAGATAAAATTACACTTACATTTGAAAGTGTCATCAGTGACTTATCTAAATATGTTGATAAAAGGCTCTTCTTTGATCATAATCTTTCTGTGGTAGTGATGGTTAAAAAAATCCCTCTACCTCCCTCAAATTATCTTTAGTGTTATCTCCTCAAGGTCCAAATACGTTGCGGTCCCAATTTATTTAACCCTTATTAGGTTTATCATTGAATATAATGCACCTTTTGTCACGTACCATGCTAAGCATCTAAACCAACTTAAGTGATTAAAACATTTCCTCACCAAAAAGATCTCAAGCCTCAGTACCTTTCTCCACTTTGATAGACCAAAAGCTCTGCCCCTCTACTCAGTGTCAGACAAACTCCTGAGGGGTGATCTTAGCTTAGCTTTCTGCACTAAGGTAGACTTAGCAATCCTTGAACTCTTTCACCTAAAGTGAACTAATTGAAAAGCTAACACCTACTGCAAAGATCTAAACCCACACTGCCACATCACCAACACCAGGTGGCTTGACAGATTCAGCACCCGAAGTATCACCCACTTCTGTAACACTCTGTCCTTACCCATCAAGTACAGTACTTCTCTAGCAACCTATAAAAGCAGTCTGGATAACTAGATGGAAGATCAGAAATTATCACTGAGGATATATGGACAACTGATTAATGGGGAACATTGTTAGTATCCCACCAGTAGTGGATGATGTGCCTGAGCATCTCAGTTGTTCTCTTAGCTGTAAGCTATTAAAATATGAACCAGGTTAACATGACCTTAAATGATCAATCCAAATTGATCTCATAAGCAATATCAGACTAAAATGTCCCTAATCCTTAGACCATTTGGGTGAACTTTTTCAATTAACTAGAAAAAAACTGTTCTTGTAATTGTATAGCTATAAGCTTATGCTCATTTAATGCATTTTTTGCATTTAGAAAAATATTTTAGTTGTGTTAAGTTAAACCTACCTTAAGAGTCTGCAATGTCTGTCCAACAAACATACGCGCACACACACACACACACACACACACACACACACACACACACACACACACACACACACACACACACACATATGCACACACACACATATATTAGAAGGCTACATAACTAATTATATGACAGCAAGATTTTACCTTCAACTGAAATGCACAAACTCTGAGATTGGGAGGTAAACTCAATATACCCCACCAATGAGTTTGGTAGGCACACTGATTCAAATTCAGCTCCAAATTCATTAATGTGCGTATTTCCTAAAATACAGCAATGTGTATACTATAATTATTAAGTAAAAAAATATTAAGTTATTTACATTATATGGACCCCGAAGACATAATATTTTAGCAAGTAAATATGAGTTAAACATTATCAACACCCTAAGAATATTCAAATAAGCTGTTACATAAATCATTCACAACTTGCTACTACTCTATCAATAAAATCCAAGACTGCAACAAAACATATATGTTCAAAAGTCCAATATAATATATGTTCCATGATAATCCATGTCCAGATGAAACATAAGACATAAAATAAACATTGAACATTCATCATTTCTGGACAATGAAAAAACCCAAAAGAAAACAACTTAGATGAACTCATGGATGATGCCAATAAATGCTGAATAAAACAGAACTTTGAAGTTGTCACCAAGACACAATTAAAACACAGCAATAAAGAAAGAGAAGCAATTCTAGACTTCTGTTTGACAAATGGATTGATGGTGGCCAACACATGGTTCAGTAAGAGAAACAGTCACAGGATCATATATAAACATGACCAACATGTAACTCAGGCAGACTTCCCCCTAGTAAGCAAAGTGCAATGGGGTAGAATCAGCCAATGCAAAATCTTCCCCAGTGAGACATTTGGCCTGCAGCATGAACCACTAGTTGCCACAGTCAGCTGCAAGCAGTGCTCAGAGAAGACTCTAAGTTCAATGAAAATGAGGCTGAATGCCTGGAAGTGTTCAAGGAAATACTCAGAGCTCTAGCACCTAAAGAAGAAGAGGAAATAGGTGGAGATGAAGAAGAATGGCAGCACCTCAAAACAGCATGTGTCTGGACGGCAGAACAGATATGTGGCTGAGAAAGATATGGAAATAACGTACAAAAGGAAAGCTGGTGGAGAAATGCAGATGTCCAGGAAGTCATCAAAAGAAAGGAGTACAGGAAAAAGTGGGAGATAAACAAAATGGACCAGACTAAGAAGGAATACTGGTTGCCTAAGAAAGAGACTAACAAAGCAGTTACAATAGCAAAGAACAAATAATTAGAAGCACTCTACCAGTTTCTGGAAACAGACTTAATAGATGGCATGAAAAAACTCTATCAGGTTGTAAGACAAAGACGAGAAAGTTAAAGAAGATAATCATCTGACACCCTTATTAGGGATGCCAGCAACAGCCTACTCACCAGTCCACAGGAGATCAAAGTCAGGTGGAAGGAGTACTTCAAGCAGATTCTGAATGAAGAAAACTCTTCAGAAGCTGTACTGTCCCAGACACAGCCCACACTGAAAGAAGAAGAGGAGCCCACCCTAGAGGAAGTAAGAACAACACTAAAGAAAATGAAGCCAGGGAAAGCAGCAGGATCAGATGAGGTCGCAGCAGATATGATCAAGATGTTGAGTGAGATAGAGGAGAAGTGACTCCTGACTCATAACAGTATGGAGAAAAAGGTGTATCCCACTTGACTGGGAATAAGCATACTACTATCAGTGTATAAAAACAAAGGAGACATCCATAACTGTGGACAGTAAAGAGGCATCAGACTCCTTTTACACTGCATGAAAGTCCTGGAGAGGATGACTGACAAATGAATATGAGGAACAGTCGACAGTGAGATGGGAGATCAGTAGTTTGGATTCAGATTAGGATGTAGCACAACTGACCCAGTGTTTGCAGTGAGACAGATAGATAAGAAGCTACAGATGAGGAAAGAGTCAAACTGGGCATTCTGACAAAAGCATATGACAATGTCTCAAATAAACTGATTTGGGCAGTCTTGCAATGGCTTGAAGTCCCAGATACATTGGTAAAATTAATGCAGGCTATGTACAAGGACAGAAACACAAGTATGAACAGTGTTTGGTCTTACAAGGGGGGTTTGCAGTTGGATTGGGTGTGCATCAGGGTTCAACTATAAATCTACCGCTGTTCATACTGGTGATGGACTACATTAGCAAACAGCTTGTAGGGGAGAGATCAACAAACTTGCTGTATGCAGATGATGTCATATTACAAACTGAACAAGAACTTCAGCAAAGGATAGAGGAATGGAATGCAAAACTGAAGGCACATGGGATGAAATTGAGTTCAGATAAGAAAACTATAATGGGAACAGATGGAGAAATCAGAAGAATCTGAGAACTAAGATAGAAGGGAAAATAGTACAATGAGTTAACAGCTTCAAGCACCTGGGAGGTGGGGTTCAGGAGAAAGAAAGTCTGAATGAGGAGTTCATGGCTGGAATCAGAGGGGCTGCAACCAGCTGGCACAGTGTGTCATGGGTAGTGCATGACAGAAGAATGGCAAAGAAGCTGTAACGTAAGTTATACAAAACAGTGGTGTAACTAGGACTACTGTATGGTACAGAAATGTGGGCAGAGAAGGAAGAGCAATTGAGGAAGCTAGAGGTGATAGAGATGACGTGCTTGAGACAAGTGGTAGGATGCATACCATGGGACAGACAAAGAAATGAAGATATCGGAGTAGAAGCCCAAACAGATGCAATTTCAGAGAAGATCAAAGAGAACAGATTATGGTGGTTGATGTACATGTGCTAGAAAGCAGAAAACAATCCAATGAAGAAGATTTGGGACAGACAGGAAGAAGGCAGAATGAAATAATGGTTGCTAACAAAGAAATGGATGGATAGTGTGAGAGAAGACTGCCATCAGTCAGGCATGACCGTCAAAGAAGGTAGGAGATTGTCAATAAATTGAGAGAGAGAGAAGCAGTGACAGTTGAAGCGACACACAAACCCCATGTAGAAAATGGGAAAAATTGAGCTCATGATGATGATGATGATGATATGTGTCTAACAAGAACACGTATGAAAACAATTAAACAATGAAAACTAGAAAACGTAAAATATATCTAGCCAGCATCTGTTATAAATATAAAGGTATATTGTGATTATAAATTATAAATGGCAATAAATTATTTGCTCCAACTTGGGACTTAACATTCATAATAGGAGATGATTTTATCTGTCATTTGCATTTATAGCAACATTTTAATATTTTTAATTACAGTTTAACTATTAAAATAGGACATTTTTAATCTTTTAAAAAAATGTTTTACCTTTATTCCCAGGAAAAGAATGAATATAGAAACCACACCCTCCAAAGCTAAGAATACAGCATCCATGGGATCAGATGACATCCTGGGCTGTGTACTACACGAACTACAAAATGAACTGGCACCTCACCTAAGTGTCATGTTTAATCATAGCCTCACCTCAGGCTTCATGCTCACTGAGTGGCACACAGCTACAGTTATCCCACTCCACAAGGGGGGAATCTACCTTGGATCCCAGGAACTACTGTCCCATCAGTCTGACGAGCCTGATCTGCAAGGGCATGGAACATATTATCATGGAACTTATAAACAAAGATATTGGCAACCTTCAAACACTGGACCCCACCCAGTTTGGGTTCGTGAAGAGTCGATCTTGTCTCCTGAACCTGATTGACTTCTTCAAATTAGTCTCCAGAGCTGTGGATGAGGGTAAGGTAGTCCACACAGCCTATCTGGACCGCGCCAAGGCCTTCAACACCATCCCCCACTCTGGAATCACAGATAAGCTTACTAAGCTGGGCATAAATCCCAACATTACTCGATGGGTTGCCAATTGGGTTACTGACAGAACCCAGACTGTAAAAGTAGCCAACTCCAAATCCAGCTCCAGACAAGTGAAAAGTGGAGTACCTAAGGGTTCAGTCCTGGAACTGCTCTTGTTTGGCATCTACTTCTCTGAAGTACAGGCCAACGCTAAAGGACTCTGGCTAACAAAGTTTGCAGATGACTGCAAACTGGGAGCCATTATTGAATCCCCAAATGATGTGGATATTCTACAAAACGGCCTTACAGCAACAGATGCTTGGTGCCAGAGCCATGGGCTCAAGCTTAATGCCAAGAAATGTATAGTTATCCCCTTTGTGAAAAACCATGTACCCATGAATTACCACATAGGTGGCAGTACACTAAACACTGAAAGTGTGATGAGAGACTTAGGGACACAGGTAGACAGTGGTCTCACCTTTGATAACCACATCGCCACAACAGTCAGGAAATTGTTCTATGTGTCACACCTCATCACTAAGGGCTTTTCATCCAGAAAAAAGGAGGTCATTGTCCCACTGTACTCATCCCTCATTAGACCATTATAGAGTACAGTGCCCCATTTGGTATGTACCTCACAAGACATCTGCAACAGCTGGAAAGGCTGCAGAAATACCTCACTAAAAGAATCACAGGCCTAAAGCAGATGCCCTATGCTGACCGTCTAAAAAAACTCCAGCTATACTCTGTGGCATATTGTCTACTCAGAGGTGATCTCTGCTTAACATACAAGGCCATGTCAAATCCTGAGCTGTTGGGCATGCTCCACTTAATGAAATCCCAATCCCTCAGAGCCACACGCTCCAGGGATCTAAACCTTGTCATTACAATGAACAAAACATGCTGGAGGGATAGGTTCCTGACCCAGGGACTCCCCATAATCTGGAATAGACTGCCCATACATGTCAAGCAGAGTGCCTCCTTGGACATCTTCAAAAGGAACCTTGACGATTGGATGAGCAATAGGAAATTCACCCCGGAGATCACGTCAGTCACCCTGCTAGACAGGGGTCCAGGGAAGTAAATACTGTGGGAAGAAATATACAGGGAATTGTTATGGCTAGGCTTGTATAGGCCCTAGGGCCGATAGCCTAGTACCAACCTATGAACCTATGAACCTATTTAGTTGACTTGTTTATAGAGTTAAATATTTTTACTAGAAAATTGAATTTAGCCCTTTATTTTGATGGTAATGTATATTCCAAACAGGACAATTTTAAATGGAAAAGTACTTTTAATCTTCCCACACATCCAATCATTTCAGCCTTCAAAAAGGCACGTGAAACAGATATCCATAAATATTTCACTACCAACCAACCAAAAGGGAGAACTAATTTGGATGGAGATTAATTACTTCTTCTTAATGCTCTAATGGAGAGAAAAATATTAGCATAATGAAGCCAGATAAAGGTGTTTGGGGAGGTAGTCATTTTTGACACTATAGATTGTACAAGTTGCATATCGGGGATTTTAAACAACACCAGTACTCACTGCTTGGTTTCTTAGAATGAAATCAATATAGCACACACAAACAAGTTCTTTTTTTTCTTGAAGATTGCCTTATGCAAGGATCCATATTGAAACACACTACGGATTTTCTTGCTAACAAGTTCCCTTATATATCCTTGATTTTTGGAGTTCCCAATGTCCATAAGAAACCACTCAATCCACCTTTAAGACCTATGTTTTCAGCCCAGACTGCTAAAACTTATCCCTTAGTAGTCTGTATAGATAGGTTGTTGAAATGTTTTATCAAGCAAGCAACATACATTTTAAAAGATTCCTGGGACTTTCTGGGATGGATTACCACAGATTTATGGGATGAAAACACTTTGTTTCTCACTACTGATGTAATTGATCTTTTCATCTGTATACCTAGGGAGGACGGTATAGGTTTATTGAATGACATACTGACTTTGGATCAATCATTAACTAATAATCAAATTTCATTGATTGTGGACATGGTGGATTTGGCGTTGCCTAACAATTTCATTTTTTCTGAGAGATAAACATATAAACAAGTCCAGAGAGTGACTATGGGGGCTTGGTCATGTGGGCTTGAGAGATATCACATTTGTTCACTTCCAAATTTTATTCTGACTGCAAGTTGTATCTCAGATTCCTGGATGATATATTTCTTCTATGGAAGGGGTCAGAGGAATCTATATATGATTTCCAGGAATACATTAAGGGTATCACTAGTTTTCTAAAGCTTACTTATAATTTTCATTCAGTGTATATACATTATTTGGACACCACCATTACCAAGACAAATATAGTTTTTGAATTGGTCATATACTGGAAATCTACCTTTTCCAGCATGTATTTACATTACACTAGCTGTCACCCCCTGTCATTACAAAAGAAACTTGGTTAAAGGGCAGTTTGTAAGAATAGTCTGGATGACATCTAAAAGGGATAGATTGCTGAAGACGGCCAATATATTGGAAGTGATATTACTACGGAGAGGGTACCCATACAAGGTGGTAAATCATCAAGGAAGAAGTTTTACATGGTTGGTAGACATAATATAAACTTCTTTTAGGTCAGGGATGTCTCGGGGATCAGGTTACTAATACCTTGAGGCAAATATAAAATGTCAAGATTTGAAAGAGCCTTAGTGTTACCATATTGCACAGGTTCTGAGAAAGTACGAGATATGATCACCAGAAATCGGAATATTGTTAAGGCAAATGACCATGTATACAACATTTTAGGGGATTTCCCCAGTTAGTGTATAAAACTATACCAATTTTTTAAGGTATGTTGGAAACAGGTGGAATGAATGATACCCCTTTTAAGAAGGAACCCGTGAATGTGGCTCATGCAGTCAGTGCAAATAGATCTGTGAAGGAACTCTATTGGTTTTAGAAGATATGCACAAATCCAAGATCATTCCTAAAAAGACAATTGTAACAACAAGGGTGTCATATATTTAGCTAAATGTGTTTCTTGTTCAGCCTGTTATATAGACAAAACTGAAGGAACCGCTATGTTTCTGGATTTAATGATGATTGTTGTCTATCACTTTGGGAGTGGTTCTGTGTTTTTTGGCTGGACTCTCTAATGATTCCTTTGTTTCTTGAGGTGCATCCATAGCAATGTTTATATTGTGCTACATTATTTGAAGCATATGCTGTGATTTATCTTCCGTGTTTATATTCAGCAGTATTCCACACTGATTATTATTTCATCATCTTTTTGATCATCTTTTCTGTATGCCATCATTATTTTCAGGCACATCGAAATGTTAGTGCTTATCAAGTGTTTCAGGTAGCTTTTAATTACTCATTTCTGATACATGATACATACTTATTTCTTCTCACCATGGACTTTCCATGCATTCTACCCTCAAAAGATGTTCTTGCATGATACAAACAAAGTATGGTTACATTTTTGTTACTTTTACATCAAACCATTTTTCCAACAGTAGAAAGAAAGACTTTTCATTCAGGATCTTCTAAAGTATTGTTTATGTTCCATTGCATTAGTATGGCACTACTCTTCCTGTGAAAAAATATTTTCTAATCTCAATTATTTGTTGAGCCATTAGTCTGGCAAGTTCCCTCCTTATTTGACTAACTTTTCTCTTCAGGTGAACACTATTATGCTCTCATCTAAGTGTTTTATGCAGCCATAGCAAGCCTTTTCTTTCTTGCTTATCTACAAATAAAAGATTTACTTTCTAAACCACTCATGTTACGATTTCCTTTTTTGTTTTTAACCCTGCTAACTTTTCTTTGTAGTTTTTCTGGTTCTGCTACAAGCACTTGAGTCCCAAGAGTTTGAAAACAACAGTCTTGATAACAGGGTCTCTAGCAATTTGTAGCTTGTATAGGCTTCCACCCATGCTTGAACTAGAATATGAGTTTGGGCTGGCAGATACCGCTTTATATCTGAACATGTTATTCAAGTGAGTGAGGTAAGTGTAGTATTCATGGATAGGGAACAGAAGGGGATTTAGGTTTAGGGAGCTGGAGGGGTGTTTTAGGGTTAGAGGACAGAAGGAGAGTTTTAGGGTTAGGGAGTGGAAAAGGTATTTTAGGTTTAGGGGACAGAAGGGGTGCTTTAGGTTTAGGGAGTAAGTAGTGGGGCTGGGAACTAGGTGGGAGTTTTAGGGTTAGGGTTATGGCTCTGGTAAGGCTATAGAGTGCTGAAAGGTTGGGTGTTTACAGGGCTAGGTAGCTAAAGGAGATCAGGTCAGTGGGAGTTTGAGCACTTGACTTTTCAAGCAAGTTGTAGCCAGCAATTATGTCATAGTTTCTAGCATGCAAGCATTTGAAGTAGACCCATTTCTCTATCAGCTTAATAAATTTGTTTTTATATGGGTACCTGAAACAAACACAGTAGTTTAGTTAGCTCCTACCAAGGATCTGCAAACGGACAGTATAATTTTTTTATTCTTGGTGTCTATTCTCTCAAAGATACAACATGCATCATATTGTTCTTGTGTATGTCCTTCTCAGTTTGTAACTGGTGGTTCATTTCTGGTGTTATTAGTGTAGCAAGGCGTTTTTCATGATCTCTGATTTTTTAGGGTCATACCTTCCTCACTTTAGGAGTATTAGAACCCAAGTAAACCCTTTCACACATTAAAACTTAGATGTAATTTCTCCACTTACTCTGACAGCATTTTTAGGTCCTGGGAAGACATATTTCCCCAATTTCCACGGTCTCTTCTGTTTTTAATTGCCCCTTTTAAGGTCAGATTCATTAATAACATACTGCACTGAACCCAAGGTTGACTGTTATAGAACCCCGTGCAAAACAAACAGCACCAGAATTACCCATACTACTTGCCTATGATATAAATAGGACCTACCAGAGAGACAAGTATGTATCCCAGAGACTACCCCTTCTCTGGAACAGGCTCCCCATCCATATGAAGCAGAGTTCCTCCCTAACCAGATTCAAGTGTAACTTGCACAATTGGATGGGGAACAGGAAATTCATCCCTGGGTTGGCACCCATGTCTCTAATGGACACAAACATCCTGTAAATGTTTAATCTCCCAAGCCACTACTTATACTTATCAAGGGTCCAGAACTTGTCAGAGATTTAAGATACATGGTTAGGCTTAAAATGGCCCCAATGGCCATTAGCCTAGTACACACCTATGAACCTAACAATCATGATTTAGTCACCTTCTCTCTGCCACCTAGTCCTTCCTCTTTGGTACTCAGCCTCATGTGATGAATTGTTAAAAGTTACATCATTTTTACTGCAAGTTACACAACTGCTACTACAAGTTACACCATTTTATTGCAAGTTACACCAACACCACACCTGGCACAGGTCACATCATTTTTATTGCAACTTACACCATTGCTACTACAAGTTACAATTTGTTAGCCTAGATTCAGTCCTAACACATATGTATATAGCACTTGTGACAAACTGCACTGCATATTTTTGGCTTTTTATGATTTGTATTTTATTTATTGCCTCCTTGCATATATTTTTCAATGTGTAAATTGCACATTATGTTTTCCTTCCTGCTTTTGAACTTGTTGCATCCATGTATATGTAACAAAACAGGGTGTTGGAGTGGCAAAGCACAACAAATAAAACCAAAAGTACCACTCTGCAGCCGATATTCTACAACCCACAATGACAGTTTATTCAGATAATCCAAATGGCATAAGGAACAAGTAACAACATGTAGGTCAAGCGCTTTCATAATCATCGTTCTGATGAAGTTTTGATTTTACCATTTTACCATTCACTTATTTAGATTTCATTGTCTTTTTAACGTACATCTGATTTTTTATGTGTTACATTTTTATCAGCTGGACTGAGTCTTGGCTGGAAAGGGTCCAAGGAATAGTCCACTTTATCAATTAACTAATGATAAATAAATAATAAATAAAAATAAAAACTGAATCAAGATATGCAACATCAAAATTGTTTCCATTGTCAGGTTCCAGTATAACCCAGTAATAAAACTAAATCAAGTTGGTATGGATGTTATATATCAAGTATATAGGAAGTCCTCATGTACAGCTTCATTAGTCAGTGACAGTAATTAGTAAAATGTTTGCAGTTCCTTGTCAAGAGATGCAGACAAAAGGAACACATGGGTCATCATTCCATTATATGGAGGACTGGTAAATTATTACATTTATTTCTAGGATATTAAGGTGGCTATGTGTCAGTGGTAGAAAGTTACAAGTATGATAAAAGAAATGCACAACAGATGGAAAGAATTTGTTCAAAGTAATATGAGAACAAAATACTGGCTGGTGGTTCCTTACTCTGTTTAAGCGCAATTAGTGCTGTTTTAGATGTAAACAAGCTTAAAACAAAAATTAAATAGTGCCATGATCAAATAAAGTTATACATATCTTTGTAAAATAGATGGACAACATGTTGGATCTGTTCTAAAAGTGCAGCTATTTCATTTTAAGAATGGCTTTAAATACAAGGATCAAGGTCATTCTGATCCACTACTACTTGTTACATATTGTTACACGACATGAGATATATATAATAACAAGAACTGATATAGCACAGGAAACATGTATTTGTATTTCTATATTTTGCTATTAGCATTATATATACAATGCTGCTCACTCTGACAAAAACCTGAAAAACAATGCAAAGTCCCAAGAAAGGAGACACTAGTGTTTTCATGATTTGCTTTAAATAGGTTTACATACTCACGCTGAATATACTCTTCATAGCTGTTTACTAAAAATTCCATTTCAAAAAACCAGTAGCACAATTTTGTATCATTTTACACGATGCTGTTTTCTTATTTACTGAAAGCTTTTTTCAAAAGATAAATGGTTGCTATTTTAAGCACCCTTTCTATTCTGTTTGTTTTTTCTTGTGTTAATGTGTATGTGGTGTGGTAGTTATTAACTTTCTTTTCCTCCTTTGGAAGAAAGCTTTATGTATTGCTGACCATTATTTCCTGGATGGCTTTTTTCATTTATTTTGTATTTTACATTTTTTGCATTTAGGACTAGGACAAAAGATCAGTATAAGCCTGCAATTTTGGAAACAGACTGTGCGATTTTAAATGGCTGTCATAATGCTGCTCTAAAATTATTGATTTTTGAGAGAAGAGCTTATCTGAGTTGCTGACGAGAATTCTTTTGGCAACCAACATCTGCTAAAGATGTAAATGCATGGAAAGGGATACAATGTATCACGTTTGATGCAATCATGGGTCAGAGCAAGCTTGTTGCCTAGAATCTGTACTACAGAAACTGTTAGTTCTATCTTTTTTCATTTCTGCAAGTCATTTGGGTTTCTAATACCATGACGGGAATGGACCCCATCTTTAAGTCAAAGTATGATTAAAGTTCATGAAATTAATATTGTTTCAAGCTTTGATGTTAGGCAGAAGTACTCTTTATAGCAACCTCAATGTGCCCAGTAATGGCTCCTTTTGCAGTTCATACGGAATTACATATATCGGTAAGATATCTAAGTGCGATCGTAAATTATTTTTTGTATAAAACCGTTGCTCCTACTACTGTTGGAACTGTCTGGGTATCCTTCTACTGCATTGCTTATGTTTCTACCTACAAATCTTGGTATTTTATGACTTTGTGTCTCTCTGTACGTAAGACACTGCAATCACTGGGTGTAGCAATTTCAAAGATAAATGCTATTTTTGTCCTGTTTTCATGGACTACTATATCTGGTTTTCTTACATCTGTTTTTTGAACTGTTGGTAATGGGTGATCCCATGTGATATGATCTTCATCATTTTCTATGATGCTTTGTGGCTCATGTTTCCAGTGTTTTTCAGCTACTTCAGTATTATCATGTTTGCACAATCTCCAGTGCAATTGTCTTGCCACATTATTATGCCTTTCAGTATACAGTCCTCCTGACATTAGTATATCACAACCAGCAAAAAGATGTGTGACTGTTTCCATTTCTGTTTTACAAAACCTACATTTGTCTGTTTCTCCCACATGTTCAATGGGCTTTGTAAACCAACATGTATGTAGTTCACTGTCTTGGGCAGCAAATATTAACCTTTCATCTCTTGGTTTAAATTCATCTCTCCTTCATCATTCCTGCATTTGATCTTGATCAACATGAGACTGTTCCAAGAGTTTTCTATATTTGCAACATATTTCTGCATTTCCCACGTCTTGGCTTCTCATCTGACCCTTCACCTTATACACTTTCTTTTGTTTTTTGGCATATTCAGTTGCTGCCTGATCTTTATCCATTCCTGCTTGACACCAATATGCTTCGGCTAAACTACTTAAGGTAGTTACCTTAGGCTTATTCTCCTCATAGTTTAAAATGTTCTCTACATTTGGGTCTTTTGAGGTTGGCAGATATGTATGCAGTCCAACAATTGCAGATCTATACATGTAATCAATTTCTAGTAGGCCCATACCCCCTTCAGAACAAGGAATATATAGACTTACTATACACTGATTTTTATAAATCATTTGATGAGCATGAAGCATGCTTTTGTTTTCCTGTCCAACCTATCCAATACCTTTTGGGGACAATCATTCCAAAAGTATAAATTATGACAGGAAGAGCAAATTGGTTTATAGCTTGGACTTTGTTCCTAGATGTCAATGCTGTTTTCAGTATTAATTTTAGTCTTATAATAAAATATTCCTTATTATGTTTCATTCTCATTTGCTCATTCTTTATTGCTGCTCCTTCATCAGTTCTCAAATATTTATATATTCCCTCTTGTTCAAGTTCTTTTATATCACATTCCTGTCCCAAACTGATGTTTTCTTGGTGCTGTGGCTTTCCTGCTTTAAAGGTTGCTTTTGCACATTTATCAAGACCAAATGACATTCTTAAACTTTTGACCACTTGCGGTTGTGCTTTTAGTTCCACATCTGATGAACTATACAGTTTTAAATCATTTCCAAAGAAGAAGATGAGAAGTCTTTACACTTTGTTGTTTTCTAGGAACAAAATTGTAGCCATGACCTAATCTGTTAAGTAGACAGCTTAATGGGTTAAGGGAAAGACAAAAGAGCAGGGGTGACAAAGAGTTACCCTGGAATATCCCCCTTTGAATTTTTATCCCTGAAATAATAATTTGTCCTTTATCATGGCTTAACTGCAAAGTACTTTACCATTGTTTCATGACTGTTGCAATGTAATCAATCAGTGTAGAGTGCATCTTATAAATTTTTAAGCACTCTTTTATCCATGAATGTTTGATGCTGTCAAATGCTTTTTTGTAGTCTGTCCATGCCATACTTAGATTCTTCCCATTTTTACAGTTCTCCATTATTTAATAACAAACGATCCTTTGTTCCATATGACTTTCTTTTATTGCCCTTTTGATCTATTGCCATAATTGAGTTTTCTTCTAAATGACTATAAAGTCTGTCGGCATCAGTTCCAGTGTTTCGTTTATATGTCATTGGAAGGCAAGTTATTGGTCTATCATTTTTAGGGTAGCTTGTGGGTTCACTCTTAAGTAGGAGCATTGTTTTTCCTGTTGTTAGCCAAGTTGGTGTCTCTTTGGGGTTCACATATAAATAGTTCTTACTCATAGCTAAATCTTATTTATTTATTTATTTATTTATTTGATATTTGTTGACTGGGAATGTCTGACTGAGCTTGCACCCTTTTTCAGCAGATACCTGGGAAGAAAAGCTTGACAAAGTATTACATGCACCATAATAATGTTTACAAACAGTACAGTAAATCTGGGTTCACTATGTAATCCAGTTATACTGAAATCCCGAATTTCAGTATTTCAAAATTACATAGCTGAAAATACTACGAAAATGCAAAATCACGAAACCCCACAACCACGAAATTTAAAATCCCGAACATACACTACACATACAGCACACACATACACATACACATATACACAACTTTCCCCCACACTCAAATATATAATCCTACACTACAGATAAGTAGGGGGGCTGTGCCACCCTGCACCCCCCATGTGGGGGAATACGCCCCCACACCGTCCCTACTTAAATATTCTAACTCTGAGATCACACAGGCACACAAAGGAAACTCACACCCATACATTTTACAGTTCCTCACACAAACATCACAGTCACAACATACACTTACACACACTAAAGCCCCTAATCAACACACTTACACATACATACTCACCTAAACTTCCACCCATCCATTCACACACTGTACCACCAGAAGCACTAATTCAACATCTCCGGACTTTGGGATTTTAAATTTTGCGCGTCTGCGGGTTTTGGCATTTAGTGTTTTTGGCTATGTAATTTCGAAATACTGAAATTCGGGATTACATTATTTTGGGATTACACAGTGGACCCATAAATCTTCATGCAAAGATGTTAATACTTTTAACTAGAAGTTAGGTACTGCATCTGGTCCTGGGGTTTTTCAATTAGAGGCTTTTCTTAATGTTGTTTCAATACCTCTGGCTCTTACTTCATCCCATTTCACATCCTGTGCCTTTAAATGTGTTATTCTTTCTTTTACTCCTTCTATCCATTTAGCATATTTGTTTTGTCCTACAGGATCTTCATAAATACTTCTCCAAATTTTTCTATTTCTTCTTTTTTTTGGTGGTCTTTCAGTTTCTTTTACATTGTTTCCCAGTTCTCAATAAAACTTTTTTGGATCATCACTAAATTGCATATTTTCTACTTTTCCTTTATATTTATCTGCGTATCCACCTATGCTGAGATTTTTAGTTTATTTGCGATAGTGCATGATAGATCCTGGTCTGTTCTAATACTGCACATTGCTTTTATCACGTCTATCTTTCTAAGCATTTTTGTTGATCGGTTTTCTCTTCTATATTTTTCTAACAGTGACACTCCTTGTCTTAATTTCTTTATAGTTTTTTCTATTCAATACTTCCATTATGGTGTTCAATTTCTCCCCTTCCCTTCCCTCACTACCATGTGTTCTTGTGGTAGAACTTTATCGTTTATTAATTTAGCTGCACAGTAGTATATCCTGTTTACTTCTGTTATATCACATGGATCTCTATGGAAAGTCCTAGTTACTGTGTTCATTTGTTTTATCAAAACTCTGACTTTTGGGGGTGGAGCCTGAATGGCTAATTGAAAGCCGCAGTATTTTAGAGCTCCATATAACTAGTTAAATAAGACAGGAAAGAATATTCTTGTTTTTTTCTTCAAAGTATAAAGTCTTATAGATAAAGAACTAATTTACATAATTGGAAACTTTGGTGAAGTTTTACAAATAATTTCCTGTCAAACAACTTGGAGATATATTCACTTGTTAAAATGAGCAACTCAAGGAATTCTCACCAGGATGCTGCCTTAAAGAAGGAACTACAACAAATGACATCTACCTGCAGGAGTTGCCTTTGAAGATGGATGATTTTAAAGAGAACCTAGAAAATCTTAAAACAAGCAGTCAAAAACAGGCTGACACTCTCATGAAAATGCTACAACAATACCAGACAAGGATAACAGGAATAGAGGTTTCACTAAATGACTTAAAAAGCAGACTTAAGGAAGAGGAAACACAGAAAGAACTGCTTCTTAAACAAAACACTTGGTTGGTTAATAAAGTAGATGACTTGGAAAATAGGGAGAGAAGAAATAACATCAGGATTTTTGGATTACCTGAAAACACAGAAGGTGAAGATATTATTTCCTTTTACCGAGCTGGATTCCTGACTTTTTAAATTTGAAAGAAGGACTTTCCTTTGGCATTGAAAGGGTGCACAGAGCTCTTGGGAAACCGGTCATTAACTCAAACTCTCCCTCAAGTCAATAATTGTCAAATTTCTTTCATACTTGGGCAAGGAACTGATTTTAAGATCTGCTTGGAGGAAGGCACCTCTAAAATATAAACAGAACCTGCTAAGATTTGATAACGACTATTTATCTAGAATAATGGAACAAAGGAAAAAAGTGTGGCCAATGATAAAGTTTCTGAAACAAAATAACATCAAGGCACAACTTGCATATCCATCTAAGATAAGAATACTGTATGCCAACGAGATGAGGACTTTTAATAACTTAGAGGAAGCCTCTTCATTTATTAAAACTAATAATGTGATTACTTTACCAGAAGATATGGATTGGATGTCACCTTCTCTCAAGAGAACAAAAGAAACAAATGTCTGGACAGATGTCAAAAAGAAGAAGCAAAAGACTGATACTGTTACAGCCAAATCTCTCAAAGCATCTACTATGATATGATTTTTTTAAACATTTCTTTAAAGGACCAATTTTACTGCTTGGAATTTTAAAACAAAGGTAACTAACTACTGAAATATTTATCTATATTTTTTGAAAATAGATGACACATGAGAGTTTTCACATTACCTCAGGTATGTAAAACAGGGTACTTTTCTATCACAGAAGGAGGGTTATATAGCACATAAAATATTTATACTGTAAATCAATATACATAGTATACACATATTTTCTCTTAATTTTCTCTTTTCTTTCTCTGACTTCTCTCTTTTCTCATTATTTATCTTAACTACATCTTGTCTCCGTTTTTAAATTCTCTCCTATGTACTATACTAATATAGTCTGTATATATTTAATAATTCACTATCTATACATAGATAAATAATAGTCTAAAGTAATCTAGTTTTAAGGTAGGCTAATTGGGATAGTGAACTTAATTAATTGTTATTACAATATTTATTAGGTTAATGACAGACACTGTTATGCATATTGGGTTTGGGGACATGCACGTGATTAACTCTGAAATGTTCCGTTCATGTACTGTTGGTTAAGAGAAGTGAAGCTTTCTTCACATTCCATTTGCCTCACAAACTATTTCATTTTTTTTTAACATACACTGCTCAGAAACCGCTATATTTGTGTTGCCATAGCATAAGTAAACAATTACGGCAGTTTCTAAGGACTCTGTGAACCTGCGGAGTGCATTTAGCCTTGCAGATAACAAATAATAAGAAAAAGTAATGTTGTTTAGTTATTAAAATGAAATACAACCTAAGCAAAGTAAAATAAATACATAATAGGGCTATTTGTAAATATTTTATGATTTATCCTCATAGGATTACATATTCCTGGAAATACAACTGAAATGTTCCTAAACTACATGTGCACTTAAATGTAGCTGCTTGATTAAAAAGTATTACTCAGTTTAACATGCTGATTCCACAAGCTGTATGAACTGTAAAAGTTACATTTTATATGTTACTTGAAATTGACAGTGTCTAGAGCACATGAATAGTTGCATATTACGTTTTGCAACATATTATCTTTGCAGTTATCTCACACTCTGTACAAACTCACTTGGCAACTGATAGCTATTCATATAAAATAGTTTAAATATTAAATGTGCCCTTGAAATGCTATTGACATTTTGACAAAATATAATCTGAACTGTAAAATGAATGTCTTGAAAGAAATGAAGTAATGCACAGATTTCAAAGACAGTTCTTGACACTACAGTATAAGTAAAAATGTATATTCATAAGAAAGTATTGAAATGTGTTAGTCTTCCAGTTAAAATAGCTTACTGTCAACATTTTGCAATATCAGGAAGTTTAAAGAGCTAGGAAATTACTATTATTTGTCTTTATAATGTTTATTAGACAGATGTTGGACTCTGCTTTGTTTAATGAATTGTGACACATGCTTTTGAGGAAAAGTGGACTCAATTAGATGTTATTATAATAGTTATTAGATTAATGGTGGACACTGTTATGCTTAATGGTTTACAGGGCATGTTAGCGATTAACTCTGAAATGTTTTGTTTATATACATGCTGTCAGTTTAAATATTTCCTTTAATATTAACATAATATATAAAAGGAGGGAAAATGTATTGATGCTTGTGTGAAGTGAAGCTTTCTTTATATTCTATCAGCCTCGTGAACTATTTCATTTTTTTTTCTTTAACACTTATTGATTAGGAACCACTATATTTGCATTGTCATGGCAACAGAAAACAACTGTGGCAGTTTCTATGGACTTTATGAATCTGCGAAGTGCATTTAGCCTCGCAGATAAATAAAAAAATAATGTTGTTTAGCTATTAAATTGAATTACAATCTTAGGAAGGGTAAATAACTTAATAGTATAACTTGTAAATACATTATTTATAAATTACTCACATTGGACTACACATTCCTGGAAACTCAATTGAAATGTCCTCAAATTACTTGGGAACGTAAATGAAACTGCCTGATTAATAAATATAACTTACTTTAACAACCTGAATCCATAAGCTATCTGCTCTATACATGCTACATTATATATCTCACTTTATCTATTGGATTACGAATGACTTTCATTCCATGTTTAATGGGAAATTCGTATTTACTTGTATTTGATACTTTAGAATTAATGTTTTATAGAAGTACTTTTGAAAGCCTGACCAGAATTTTACCCAACTTGTATTTAAAGAAGAAAGGACATTAAATTACACTCCCAAGTTTACACACATAAAAATAACATTCAATGATATCAGAGAATATGGTATAACTTCTATAATCAAAATAAAAAAAAGAAGCAAAATGTTTCTTCCAACAATAACTTGAAATGGTTTTAACATTCTTATCATTAAATACTAATGGCTTAAATAATGCAAGTAAAAAAAAAAAAACTTTGGACTTTTTGGGTTTTATTGACCTTCTGCCATCTATTTCTTTCAGCGATCTTATTATGTCTATCTATCTCTATTAAATCAAACACCTCTTCTCTTAGCTCATTTCTTCTAAACTGAGAGTACATTTTTTGTTTTCCATTTCCTGCAGGCATTCTGAGGAAAATTCTATAGCATCTTCTTGTGGCACATTCTCTTCAATTTCATCCTGTGCCATCCGTTTCTCTGTCATATGAGAACTCACTGGCCTATCACTCCTCGACATTGACTGCATCAGAGTTTCCACAGTTTCCTGTTCCTTCCCTTGCTGTCCAGCTTCAAGTGAACGTTTATACTGGCTTCCTGTGGAAGTGTCCAAAATATCTTCATACGGCACCTGACCAATTGCTTTTTGTTCCACTGGTTTCACCTTAATTTGGATGTCCATTGCTCTATCCTGTTGTGATGCTTTCTGAATTAGATTTTCTATACTGAATCCTTCACTTTGCAGGTACTCCATATTTCTCTTTCTTTACTTTCTCCATTAGTAATCTTCTTTTCTACTTTTCCTTTTCGTCTTCTTATTTTTTCTTTTGCAAAGTCTTCCATGTCTGGATTCCTTTGCTTGTATTTGTCTTAAAATATCTTTGGTGCTGCTCTTTTTGTACTGATTAGTTTTGCTTTCTCCTTTGCATAGATATTATACCATATTAAATCTGTTTTTCCTTTTCCATGTCCATATTTCTACTTCAGATATCTCCTGATCTTCCTGTTTCTCCTTACATTGGGGACTCGTTCCAACATGCTGTGAATGTAACCTGTGTTAAACCTTCTATACCAAATCCTTCACTTCAGAGGCAATCCATAACTTCAACTTTAAATTTTTTTAACTTCTGCTTTAATAATCTTCTTATCTACATTCCCTCTTTGTGATATTATTTTGTTTATTGTGAAATCTTCCATATCTGGATGCCTTTGCCTCTATTTCTTTTCGAATATCTTTGGGGCTACCTTCTTTGTATTGATTAAGTTGACTTTCACCTTTGCATAAATATTGCACCATATCAAATTTCTCTTTCTTTCCCATGTCCTTATTTCTTTGTTATACTTTTCAAAAATCTCTGGGTTTTGTTGTTTATATTTTTGCACTTCATCAGATTTTTCCAAAGAGATCAAAGTTCTATATACTGTTTTTCACAAATCTGTTGTATTAATGAACACTCATTTTTATTTGAGCCTTCTGACAGTTTTTCTTGTGGAAGTAATTTAATTTCTTCTGATTTTGCACTTAATCTTTTTGTATATGTTGCGTCTGGAAATTATGGGCTTTTTGGATAATAGTAACAATACACAATTTATTTCTTAACCACTCTGTTGTCTTTATGACTTTTCTTTGGCCTATCAGGTTTTCTCATTTTTTTTGGACTGCTACTTCCTTCTGCAACAGGGGGGCCATCCCATCTACATCTACAGTATGTATTGTTTAATGATCAAAGAGATTAGGCCTGCTTGTTCCAAATACCTGACTTCTAAGCACAGCAAGACAGTAGTTGTGTAGCCTCCGTGCAGCTCCCCATATATCATGTGAGTTTTGATAATACTTCAAACATCTCTGTTTGTTTCATCTTCAGATAAATAGTAAGATATTTTGACTGATTTTATATAAAACAGTATAGTGCTCATTTGCTCTCCTAGTAACAGTAAACAAGCAAACATTATTGCAAGAAACTTGAAATGCAGCAGGGCATAATAATTGTAGTCTGGTCAAAAAGGTAGACCCCGACTGTGGAAAAATATTAGAATGCAATCTAATAATAATAATGCAATGTAGGCATCAACAGCAGTCATATTAATATATAAATATTTTCAGATGGCAGTCTATACTAGCAAGACAAAATAAGTCAACATAATTCCCTGAGTTCAACCCCAAAATCACTGGAACACAGAGGCGATGTATTATTACCTTTTATTAGACCAACACAGGTTTTGCAGTTACTTGAGTTTACCCTTCATCAGGACTTATTAGGTTACTGATATTAAATACAGTGCTTAAATGTTCACTTCTATCTAGAAGGGGAAGAGCATATTTTATTTCCAATTGCCTGAAGAAAAGAAAACTTGAAAAATGCTAGTGTGGAAAAAATGTGCAGCTCAGACTACATCTCAGAGACAGACACTGTGTACGCATGTGTATTAGCACATGTGGATATTTAAGTACTGTATCTAATATCAACAACTTAATAACTCCTGAAGAAGGGCTCATGTCAGCTCAAAAGCTAGACTAATTACAAACCCTACATTTGTCCAATAAAAAGGTATTACATCATGTTTGAGTTTTGGAGCTTTTGTGTTTTCAGTTAGTCGACAACATGTCATTTCTTATTTTTTTCTATCATGGCTGATTTCAAGCATGATCTTATGCTGACACCTCCCTACATCACAGTGAGGAAATGATAGTAGCTGAATATGTACATTAGAAAGTTGCATCCAAAAGTGTCAGCAGCAACTGTAACAACAATACTAGTAACACATTAAATTTCCATAAGATAGTCTACATGATGTAAGTAGAATTAATCAATGTAATTGTCTGAATTCAAAGAAAAACTTACTATAAGCACCATATCGCACAAGAATGAACAAATTACAGGAGCTATATATGTTCATTTCAATCTCTAATCTATTTCCCAGATACAGAATTGTGTCAGTAAGAAAAATGTTTTGGAGGAGACAGAAATAGAAATACAGTTGTCATTCACTGTCTTTTAATATAATGAAAACTACTCTGTTTAATACTGCATGAATATTGAGGATTGCTAAGAAAGACATTTCATAATGCACAATCTAAGATACTAGTGATACCATTAGCCTTGGGCAATATGGCAGTATCCGGAGTATAATTCTCTACAAGAGAACAGACACTGTAATAACTGCCAGTCAACTTACATAAAAATATCATTAACAGGTGGGTACCATTTTGGTTAGTACCAGTGTCACTTTTGTTTCAGTGAACAAGTAACTGACATTGTCAAAGATGTCAGAAGGAGACACATATATTTCTGTTGATTAAGCAAATATAAGCAGCTGAGATGATAAAACACAAAACAGGGTCAGAAATGCTAAAATGGTTTAGCTAGAGTGAACTGCTTATAACATTTCAGGTGATATATAATGTACATGACACAAAATAATACATCTAGGAAACAATATCCTGGAAATGCAGTAATTAGAGGAAGAGCAAGCTGTAAAAGAACTAACAACATTATGGAACTTTGGGGCAGCCAAGCTGCTGTATGATTTAGCAGAGAATATGGCAAAGTAGCAAAGAAGCCCAGTCTAGCACCGAACTATCTAAGGTTAGATATAAACAGTTTATAATCATCTAGAAGTGTATAAAGGGAATCCACAGAGCCCTTATAGGTGTCATGAATAAAAGATGTTACTAGGAAGCAAGAAAACACAATATAAGGTAAGCTCTAAGACAGATGACTCAAGCAAAACAAAAGAAAGTATTTTATCAACCATATGGCTGTGAGAGGTAGAAACACCCCCTGCTGAAGTAGCATAGTGAAAAATAACAGCAACATTCAAGAATGCAGAGAAAAGACATACGATCCTTACAAAGTCCAGTAAGCATACACTGAGCAGAACAAAATGATGGCTGCAAAATCATTTAGATGCTCAAACTGTTTTATTTGTTCAGACACATAAACGTAAGCGCTTTCACAATTGCTCTTACGGCTTCATCAGATGTTAATTCAAAACATCAAAAACACTCTTTAAATACTGTCGCCTAAAGCAATTATGGTTAAAACATTATGAAGCAATTAACATTTAAAAAACACTACCACTTACATCATTGGGTTTGGCGTACCACCTACATTGCAATACTAGCATCAAAAATTAAGACTGCATTAAAAACATCTATTAAGAATATTATAAATAAATGCATTAAATCATTATACTAAAAAGGGCATCACTCTCTACTGCCATAAAGGCCTTGTCTTTAATACAGGTTTTATGGGAACTCATATATTCTGGACCTGCTGTTTTTTTTTCCAAAATGCAATATGTTCTTCTAAAAGTATGAAAATAAAGATCAAGGTATCCTCAAAACTAAAACAAGTTAGAAAAATGGAGCAAGTGGTTTTGTCATCCAGTGATGTGACTTTCTTGTAAAATGCTTTCCAACAGTGTAATACCATTCCTCAGGATTCAATAAACTCTGTGCAGGAATAGTGCTATTCCTACATGGAGTGAACTGTGTCCATTTCCGCATAGTCTTAACAGCAGCATGCCTTGCATATTCATGAAGGGATGCTACTGCTAAGGCTAAGTGGACATGAACACTACTGAGTGCAGGAGGTGTATTTAAGTAGTGTCCGCACATCTAACATGTCCCCTGCACTCTCAATGTGCAAGACGGCACTTTTTAAATGCATTTCAGTGTCCGATGCTGAAATAAATAGGAAATCATGAAATGAATGCAGGGGGGTGTGGGACAGGTATTGTCACACACCACCTACATTGTCAAAGTGCTGTTACATACCCCTATGCATTGCCAAAGAATGTACTGCACTTTCCAAATGCTTTCAGTGTCTGCAGACACTGAAAGCAGCTATGTAGATAGGAAGCAATGCAGGGGGTGTGTGACAGATCCTTTGCAAAAGTGCCATATGGTTATACCCCTCAACTGTACAGGTTTTCTCAGAATGTCCAGATGTCTGCCTCACATACCTCTCAACCTCTTAGAGTAAGAAATCTGGACAAAGCCATAAAAATGGGGAGGGGGGGGCAAAGGCCCACAAATTGAGAGGCTTTTTAAATATTGCTCTTACAAACTTGGAAAGTTGATAGAGTAACAGGTTTTGCATTAGCACAATTTTTTTCAAAAGGGTATGAAGTCTGAAACTCAAATGTCTGTTATTATTATTATTATTATTATTATTATTATTATTATTTTCTGACTTAAGCCCTAAGTGATTTGCCAATGATTTACTAGAAAACCACAATCATATGAGAATGAGAAATGAACTAAAAATACGAGGCAAAAATCTGGACATGCTGCAAAAATCTGTACAGTTGAGAGGCATGCTGCCTCATACTTGGTGTGTTCCCCCAAATATCTGTCCCTACCTGGCAAAAAGCAGAGGATTGGAGTCATTAAATAATGACAAACATATGAGTTTAAGACTCCACATCCTTCGGAAAAGTCATGCTAATGTAAAACCTATTATTCTATCAACTTTCTAAGTTTGTAAGAGCAATATTTAAAATCTGTCCCTATTTGTCCCCTTACAATTGCCCTTACTATGACTGACAAGGAATATTGATACATGTAAATAAAGTAATTTTATTAATATCCTTTTTTCCCATTCTAAGGTATGTTTAAGCATAGCTGAGCAGGTTTGCACATTAGGGCCGTCTTCTCAGCATTACTTAAACATCTCATAGCAACTAAATAAAAATGTATGGCTAGAATCGTAATGATGAGATAGCGTAGTGGTTAGAGTCCCAGTTTTGCATGCAGGCATTCACAGGTCATGTCCCAAGGCAGGCACTTTATTTTTACATGGGAAAGCATTGTTAAAATTCATTTTTTATGTTAAATTATGTAGTAAGTGATATTTGTCACCCAGGGTAGTTTAGTTGGTCCAGAATGGAAGTATGAGTGCATATAACATGTGCAATTACCCATGTATACACAAGTGTCCCATACAGTATATTCTCACTCCAAGGTTATGTAATGAAAGCACATAGGGGGATGTCATATAAAGTAAATCATATACGCATAATAAGTCAGTAATGATGAATTAATGTACAATTCTGATATTTTTTAAAATGAAAACTGAGCAATGTTAAGCAGTGCTCAGCTATGCTTATCTGGTTTAAACATTGCTTAGACATAAATTTTAAGCAGCTGTTAGCTCAGCTAAGTGGATCTGTGCACTGTTAAGCAGTACTCAGTATTTACCCCTTTATGCACTGTTCAAATCATCTTAGCATATTTGCCCACCGCTTAGCAATTTCAAAATGGTCCAATGACAGCAAAGGCCAAGAATATGGCCTTATTTAAACCATGCAGGCAGGAATACAGCCAGAACCTGTTGCAGTTTGATCTGTGCAGTAACTATGTCAGGTGTTAGGAGGGCTCGCCCATTCAGGTGCAGCGCTGGGGCATTTTGTAGTCCAGTGTCATGGTTGGGCTCCTCATACCAAACCATGATGACTGACTGCTGCAGGGCCAGTACCAGGGCGCATAGTATAAAGCGGAGGTCTGTGACCATCTGGCATGTGACCTCACCAGTGTAACTGGTATCCCACGAACTGGTGAGCAGGTACAGCATCACTATGCTGACCTAAAGCAAAGGAGGGGGGCACTCTTGGCCCAATGGATTCAAGATGCTTGGGACAACCATGCTCCAGAAGTTTGTAAGTATCACAGATATATGTGTACCAGATTCTAGCCTGAGAATGTGCTAGACATGTATGCATAATGTCTGTTTCTCACCCCTATAGCTGCAGCAGAGAAGGCTAGTAACATTGAGGCTCATGCAGACAGACTGACATGATTGTGCCAACAGGCTGGTGAGTACAGATCTAACTTGCAGTATATAGTGGTATAACATAAAAGGAATACATTATTTACTTCCAGTAGGTATAGTGTGTACTGTGTCTAATGAATAAATGACGTTTGTCACACTAATATTGATCCACAGGATATCCATTAATAAAAGTGTAATTTCACTGTAATAAAGATGTATAACAGAAAATGTTTTGTTTACTCTGGTATGATTTTGTAGAAATAGAATGTGTACAGGTTCTTCACAGCAAATATGGCACTGACAGCATGAAGTAACTGAAGCTGTTCTGAGAACCAGCTAGTATGCAAAACAGTAAAATGTGGAGCTGTAAAACAACATATAAAGGAAATATGAAATATTGTTCTGAACCCTGAATAGTAATGTGTATGGTATTATAGTGTGTCCCCTGCAGCATTGCATTCTTGTGCTAACCTTTGCTTTCCAGATTGTATTATTTCAAAGGATTAATACACAATACAATACCTATCTGCCATGCATGAATGTCAGGATTACAAGGCCAGACTGTCCAATCCAGAAAGAATTAGGCAGAAATCAATCAAGCAATAGACATCAGTTTCACAGTAGCTCAGTGCGATGAAAAGTAGCCCTGTTGTTCATTTCAGCACACCCAGGCATAGTTTGAATTCAGGCAGTGGTACTGAGATATGTGTATATATATATATATATATATATATATATATACACTAAAGAAATCTTGAATATTTGTAGAAACAGTCAGAAATTAACAAATATTATCTCCACAGGTCTTACAGGTAAAGAAATGTGTGTGGTAGCTATATGAAGGGTATACTAACACACAGTGTACACCTGTTCCACTGTCCAAACCCATATACCTACAAATGACAGCAGGATAGGTACATACACCATGCACTCTTCCCAATACATGTCCCTCAAGTATCATACTGCCATGGTGTGTGGTCACTGCTGCCAATAACCTTGGACACAAATAGGAATCCAGGGAAGTATGCCAGTAGCAGACTCACACATCAGTGCAGGTTATTCTCTGTCAAATATGTAACCCTGACATGCAACAATCCCCCTCCAGTAATGTAGCCATTGTTCTCCCAGTCTTCCCCATACCATTACAGGTTGACAGTCTAACAGGTATGTATGTGCTACAGAAGCTATGGGCCATAGGTAGATGTAAAGTGACAGCAGACCTGTAGAGTATTGAGCAATACTGTTGTGCAAAAATAGAAGCTTATACAGTTGGTAATGGACTTTTTACTCTCTCCCCATCCCTCATCTCCCTCAATAATTATTATTCATATACTAAGAATATGTTGTTCTCAAAACCTATTGTTGGGGCATGTGTTCTGTTATTGTTCATATATTTAATTGGTTGCATATTACAATACCATTATTGGTGGCCTGTTGCCATCAATGTAACTTGCATGCTGTTAAAATGCTTACTGTTGTTCCATTTATGCATGTGTTCTGTTTGCTATGCAACTGTTTCAAATCTGTTGGTTTGGGAGAATGGGAACAACCACGCATGCTGTTATAACTAATTTTGCAATGTTTTGTTCATGACTAACCGATATAGCTTAGAAAACTACAACACCCAAGTATGTTTGGAAAGGCAGATCCCAGCTGATCCATCTGTCCCTCCTCATTGGGCCATGGCACTGGGCCCCAGCATGTCTGGGACCCAACCTGGAACATCCTCCTCCACTGGTCCTGCACCACCTTCAGGTGGAACTGCCTCAGGGGATGGGGCCCGTCCCCCCTGAGCGTGGACGTGGAGAGGAGCCCGTCACCCACAACATGTTCCGGGGTATGGTGCACAGAGTTATCCACACTGAGTTGGATGGATGGCTGAACCAGATGGAGGTCCACCTGTCACAGCTGGAGGGTCAGGCTGCCTCTGTTGTCCAGCACCCAGCACAGCCACCTTCAGGGCTGTGAAGGTGCAGTGGTTACTGCTCATGGGTGGGGACCTCAGTCCCACTGTATCTATTTGGGGGCTCACGGGCCTCTGATTCCCAGCCACCCTCCCCTTCCAAGGTGTTTACCCCCCTCATGTGTCATATACAGCCACTGTCTGCTGTCTTGTGTGTTTTGTCTCTCTGCAATTGCAACCTATCCTACCAAACCTACCCTTCCCCAACATCTCACTCTCACCTTAAAAAAAAGGGGGGGCATCTGTCTTGCAAAAAAATCATTGCCTCATACATAGCTCTAAATTTTGCCACCATGTCCAGTGATGTAAATCAATCTACAACCAAGTTACTCTACAAATGTATGTTGTCAGCACCCCTCCCTGTGGGGCGTGAGGCTCTACATTCCAAAATTTTCACATCAGTCACAGCTGTTGCTGCAGAAGAAATGTAGAGCCATTGTCCTTTCCTACACCCATACTGCACATCCCTAGATGCTTATCCTAATATTTTACCTCCTGCTTGCCCCATTTCACCACTTTAATATCACCCCTTTTTTCTTTTCTTTATTTAAAATTAGTGCAGGAGTAAGTGGGAGTAAGCACCGCTAAGCAAAGCTAAGAGGACTTAACCATCTGTTAGCATCACTTAGCTTTGCACAAAACCATGGAAACCCACTTACAACTGCTTAAAAGTGCTTTCATCACACTGTCTCCATCAGCCCTTAGTCTACCCAGCAACAAAATAATCAGCCCTGCCAAGTCTCGAACTCAGGACACTGTGCATTACAATCCCAATGATGTACCACTACACCATCTGAACTGTGAGGATTTGTAATGCTTTTACAAACAGATCATGCATTATGGTCATTTAACATCAGTGAAAAAAAGTGATCACTACCATGGCTTGAACCCAGCACCCTGTGCACTACAAACCCAGCAACATACCTCTACATCATCTGTACACACACAGCTGTACACATTTGTAATGCTTTTACAAACATATCATGCACTACAGTCATTTAACATAAAGGAAAAATACATATACATAGTACTCATATACATACATATGTATGTGTGTGTGTGTGTGTGTGTGTGTGTGTGTGTGTGTGTGTGTGTGTGTGTGTGTATATATATATATATATATATATATATATATATATATATATATATATATATATATATATATATATATATACACACACACACACACACACACACACACATATATATATATATATATATATATATATATATATATCTATGGAAATACTTTATAATCTCAAAATACTGAAATATCGATACTGAAGTATCTCAAAACCATAAAGTCGAACGGACAGAAATTGCGAACCCAGAATGTTGAATCTGAAATGTCGAACCTGCGGTACAGATAGTGCCCTAGGTAAGTGTTGGGATTTTTAGGGTTTTGAAGAGGGTTTGTGTGTTTTTGAATATTTTGGGAGTTTTAGGTGTGGGTTAGGGTAGGTAGGTAAGAATGTGAGTGTGTTAGTGTTGGGAGTGGTGGTGTTTGTGTGTATGTGATGTGTGTTTGTGTAAGGGGGGTGTGGAATGTGTGCTGCTAGGTTGTCTGTGTTATGGAGTGTAGTGCAACTTCAGAGTTATTCTATATCAGTAGGGGTGTGTTGGGGTGCAGGGGGGCTTGCTCCCCTGCTTATAGTAAGGGTAGGTGTGTGTTTGTTTAGTTGTGTGCATGTGTGTTGTGTTGCTTTTTTTAGAGTGTCTGGAGGTAAGGGTGTTTTTGTTTGTATATGTTGTGTAGTGTGTGCTCTGTGTTTTCGTGGTTTTGTGTTTAGCAGTTTTATGGTCTCAGTGATATGGATTTTTGGCTTCATGGTCTCAAGATACTGAAATTCGATATTTCAGTATTTCGAGATTATGAAGTGAATCTTTCTCTCTCTCTCTCTATATATATATATATATATATATAGATATATAAATATATACATAAATATACTCAACCTCTTACTGAAAACATCTGCAAAAAGCCTGACAAACTGGGGGGATAAAAGGCAAACAATAGTGACATATTTAAAATATGGCTTTTATAAGGGTAGACATCTGCTAGAGTAGCATGGTTTGTTTTAACATATATTTTCTGATAGATCTCATATGTGAAACACAAATGATTGTCATCATTTACTTATGTCAATGCTCACAACATTCCAGTGATTTGTCAGAAACCCACAACTGTTATGGGGAACAGACCAAACATATGAGCCATGCATCTGGACAGTGTATAGACATCTGGACAGTGGCGAGGTATGACCACAGTCATATAACAGGAGGGAAAAAACACTGAGACCTGCCAACCATTTCACCCAGCACCTTCTGAACTTCAGTCAGACCAACACAACACTACCCCAAATCAGCTCTGGGGAATTACTCATGCATTTGCGAACATATCATCCATTATAGGGATGTAACAGTAGTGATGAACAGACATCAGTGAGAAATTGTCCATCCGCAACCATTTGCACCATAGTCACAGCAACATATCAGTACACCAACTAAACCCTAGAGTATAACATCTGTTTGAACAAACACATCTTGCATGCCACTCACGCACTACACCAACATATACTGCCCCAGGTCACAGTATACTGGGAATCCTGAGGTGTTACAGGACATTTCTCATTCTGCCCCTACAAACATATACACCTGATAGACCACCAGCAACTGTAGCAGCATGCACAGTCAGATAGAAAATAATCTATGACACTCACATCTGCCACTCTCCCTACTCAGCCCAACAAACATTTACAGACTACACTGCTACACAATCTCGGCAGTCTGTTAGCAATGGCCAGACATACATAACTCTCAACTGTACAGATTTCCACAGAATGTCCAGGGTGTGGGACCATATGTATGGCCACACCCACATACCACTTTTGGGAGTCTGCTATGTCACTGGGATGATATCAGGAGTGAAGTCACTAAACCATGATAGACTATGCCTCTGAACCTCTTCCTGTAAAACATCTGGACAAAGCCTGACATACTTGGGGGACAGGGGGCTGAAAAGAAAGACATATCTCACATAATGGTGTTACAAACTATAACAGTTGCTGGTGTTACAGGGTTTGTTGTAACATGACATCTCTGAAGCATATGATACCTGAAACACAAATGGTTGTCAACATTTACTGACTTCAATCCTCACATTATCCTACTGATTTCTCAAAAACAGAAATTCTCTGAGGAACAGACCATACATAAGAGGCAAACCTCTGGGCATTCTGCGGACATCTGGATAGTTGAGAGGTATGTCAGACACATATCACTGTCAGACATCAAGTTCACTCAGAAAATGCATGTTCAGATAAATCCTGTTAATTTAGCAATCTTCTGTGTATAACAACAATACTTACTTGCAATCTGTATCTAGTTCTGAAACTTTGTCCCTCATTTTGTTGGGCTGTCTTCACATTTCTTGTTCTGAGAGGTATTTCCACCTATCATCTGTGAAGCTGTAGCCCCCACACCTCCATAATGTCCTCCTCACAGCCAAGGAAAAGGGGCAAGGCCCACATGAAGGACTTAATTATAGCACTGTGTTGCTACGGCATTGGCTTATGGAAAGACAACACAGTGCTCTGGATGCAAGTAGCAAGTAGGAGACACCAATTGGTGCACAGGCCATCACCTGCTCATGAGCATTACTTACAAAAGGCAGGCTGCTGCCTATGCAAATCAGGTCTGAACCCATCTACACAAAGACAGACTGTGACTACACAAACCTAAACATTTGCATTATTCTGAGGAAACTCTTCAGCACTATAACAGGTATAAAAAGGAAGAAGCAAAAACACAAGACTGCCACCAAAGCTTTAGAACTCACATGTCCTGCACAAAACAGATCCAGAATAAAAAGCAAAACAGCAGGTCTTGGTGACAGCTGTAGAATCCAGTATAAAAATCTTTATTCAACACCAGCACTTTTGTGGGCAACCCTACTTCTTCAGATGTCTAATACATTCTAAAAACAGCTCTTAGTTTAAATATCCTCTTGAGACACATGATTAAAACCAACCAAAACATTGTTCTGGTGGGATGTTGCCTTAAATTTGCTTGTTCACACCAGAACAATGTATTGGTTGGTTTTAATCATGTGTCTCAAGAGGATATTTAAACTAAGAGCTGTTTTTAAAATGTATTAGACATCTGAAGAAGTGGGGTTACCCACAAAAGCGCTTGTGTTGAATAAAGATTTTTATACTGGATTCTACAGCCATCTCCAAGTCCTGGTGTTTTGCTTACAATAACAGGTATGTCAATCCATTAAGTATGTAATGGAATTCAGAAGGGGGGATACAATAATGTGAAATAGGAAGTTAAACACTCGGTTGCAACAAGACTTGCTGGACTCACATGCTGTTGTCTGGCACCTATGGCCATTACTGCTGGCCCTATCTGCAGTGCCATAGATCACAGCTCTGGCCCCTGAGTCACCCTAGCAATCAGCTTATGTATGAATACTACTGGAGTGTCTGTTGTCCGGTACTGACTGTGACACTGGTAGGCCAGCTACCTGGGATGTTGTAAATATTCATATGTCACCTGTAAATGCTACTAAGATACATATGCTTGTCTTACAAATGTAAGAAATTTATATAGGGTATGTGCATAGTACACAACTGACACAGAAATGTTTCTTGAACTGTATATTATATACTGAGCTCATACCTTTCAACTGTCCAGTGTTGCAGACTGACCATATGTTTGTCTCACATTTGTAGTCAATGCCTCATACAGTTGTGTATTGTTTGGCAAATCACTGGCAACCCAGTAAATACTGAAGTCATAACATAATAGCACACCTTTGAATGTCAGATATCATATCCTGTGGAGTATTCATGTGAATGCGAAACCGTCTTAGCTAGCAACTCAGTGTAATATATATATATATATATATATATATATATATATATATATATATATATATATATATATATATATATATATATATAGTGTCAACATTTTCCGGCCTTTGCCCACCATTGATGTGTGCCTTTGTGCAGATGTCTTGCTCTAACAGGAGCTAGGGGTCTTAGCATGAAACGCATGTCATTGCAAGCATACCTTGTCCTGGAGGATGCTGACATTTGTGCAGTCACTGACAAATGGTTTGCAGCTGTGGAGGGCACACTAACCATACCAGGTTACTCATCCCACCATATGTTTAGACGCCATATGGATGGCTGCAAAGTCAAAGAAGGTGTAGTTTTAAAGAGTACCATACACATACACACCTCCAGGCTGGCCAAACAGTATGGCACATGGGAGACATCCCAACTGCAGTTAACTGTTGACAAAACACCTACTCAAATCATAGCTAGCTACAGACCTTTGACCATGACTCTGGACATGCACTACACCTATCTGGACTTGCTTGGCTCTGTCATGATTCAACTATCTACCCTGCTCCTGGGTGACTTTAACTACCCAACCATAGTGTGCATGACCTATTTTACCTGAGCATGAACACACAGAGATTCCTTGCTTTGTCAATAGCAATTCATTGCATCAGTTGGTCAACACTCCTATGAAAGTGAAAATATCCTGTACCTGGTCCTAACCAACATGAGTAGCCATTGTAGCACTCCTACAGTGTCACCCCCCTTGGTAAGATCTGACCACATAGCCATCACTGTTGAGGTCATCATCTCCCCTTCCAGGCCTTGTCAGGGTCAAACAAAATAAACTGTACAAAAATGACTATAAATCTCCTCAGAGCAGGTAGACATAGCTTTACAGCAACTGTCCCATCAGTTGTAACTAGCAGTAGTGTCCTAGCACACACCACAGTACTATGTGAGCGCACCTACATAGCTGTATGGACTCAGCAATACCTGACAGGACAACATCATCTCCCTCATGGTAGGGTAAACCTCTGTGCTGGACAGCAACAATACACAAATACAATAACAGGTGGAAATAATTGCTGGACAGGGCCAAGAAGGAGCAGGTGCCTATTTGGAAGCAATGTCACCTTGGTATGAACAAGCAAATAAGGTCACAGGTGAATTACCCTAAAGCTATCTCTGAGTGCAAATTGGACACATCCACCAAGGCCAATCACTAGGCCTTCAACACATATGTCTGCAATCCCAGAGAGGAACACCCAAATCTGCTCTGTAGTGGTGGTCAATAATACACATACGGCATAGATATAGCAAATCTGCTGCAGACAGGTTAATTGTAAACATCACCCACCTGTCCCCCCATCAGTACACATGGACATACACAGCACCTGCCCCCCTCCTCTCATCGTCAGAAAGCAGGTCCATAATGCCCTCTCAAGGCAACACACAGAAGTCTCCATCGGCCTGATACCATTCCTGGCTGCATCCTAAATGAACTCAGACATGAGCTCTCAGCTCCATTACACACTGTAGTCAACCAAAGCCTGAGCACCAGTGTCATCCCATCTACACAGAGGACAGCCACTGTCATCCCTATACACAAAGGCAGAGCAATCCACAAAACCAGCCAATCATATGCACATTAGCCGAACTAGCCTGATCTGAGGGACATGGAAGGCAATACCAAGGACCTTATGAACAGGACCATCAGCAACCTCAAAATGGTTGAGCCCACACAGTGTGGTATTGTCAAAGGGAGTTCAGGCTTGTTAACTCAAGGTAATTTATTCACTCCAATGGAGCTCAGAAAGTTTGCACTGTAATGTCCAATGGGCGGAGCCTAAGCCTTTTGACAGAATCAAATTATGTCTTTACATTTCAAACAAATGTTCATATCTTTGGAACCACAGAGATTATGAAAGAAGTATAAATGGCAAACTCTTCAGCACAAACTATTTTTAGTAGTGGTAGTATTCTTTTGGTTGTAGGTCTTAAACTGAATTGTATACATCACTGTAAACACAGTAACTATTCCATTTGTAATATTTTGTAAACAACTTACAATATTTCAGCAAACACTCAAATTACACACATATTGTCAGCAGCATTTTATTCATCTAGCTGAAAGCTTTCATTTGAGGTAAGAAGTTATGTCTGGGTTACCTGGTTGTTGAGATATTTAGAAAAATGTGAAAATTATATTTATAATTAATATCATAAAAGCAGCAGTTAATAGCTATTTACCTGCAGTAGACAGAGGTCAGATTAATGCAATTGAGTTTGCTGTTGTGTAAGCTTTGAGATGAAATCTTTTAAAACCTTGTATGTAGCATGGTTTTGGATATATTGATATAAATATGAACAAGCAATATTTGATGCCTAGAGGCATCAGTAGGAGTTAACTGCAGATGCTCATAGAGGTGTCACTTGGATCTAATGAGATTAAACCTGGTTGACTTCTCTGAACTGGTCAACAAACACAAGGATGACGGTAAGATGGTGAACACTACCTACCTTCATCTAGCCCAAATCTCGCACAATAATCTCCAGGTGGCCATGATACATAAGCCTACACAGCTAGGCATCAACCTGTATGTTACCTGATGGGTAGCTAACTGGCTCAATGATAGTACCCACTCAGTCAAAGTAGTGGAAGTCACCACTAGTAGTAGACTCTTACAGAGTGGTGTACCCCAAGTATCAGTCTGGCGCCTCTACTGTTTGAGATATACATTTCTGAGGTACAAGACAAAACCAGTGGTCTGTGGCTGACCAGGTTTACAGATGATTGCAAGCTGGCCACTGTCTTACATTCCCCTGCTGATGTGAGCATCCTCCAAGAGGCCCTTACCCAAATGAATGATTGGTGCAAGAAGCATTGCCTCAAAATGACTGCCAGGAGATGCATCATTTTCCCTCTTGTGGTAGATGTCATCCTCACTAATTATGACAGTAATAACAATGTACTGAGCATGGAATCAGGTGTAAGGCTACTTGTGCTCCAAGGTTGGTAGCAACCTGACAGTTTCCCACCATGTGGGCTGTCTACATGGCCCACCTGACAAATATGGGTATGTCATCCAGGAACCAGGAGGACACAACATCCCTGTACTCCACCCTTATCAGAAGCAGTACCGAGTACAATAGCTCCTTTGGCATGCACCTTGCCAAGCAAATGCAGCAGTTGCAGAGACCACAGAGGTTCCTGACCAGGCAAATCTAGGGTCTGCAACACCTTTCCTATACAGATAGGCTGTCCCTGTATTCAGTCTCGTACAGACTGATCATAGGCAACCTGTGTCTGGCATACAAGGCCATTTCCAAACCAGTCGCAATGTCATTTCTGCATAGCCATAAGACAAACCCCAATCATGCAACACACACGCAAGTCCCTCATCTGGTCTGTGACATGTATTGTACTTGTTTGAGGGATGGTGTAGTGTCCCACCCAATACACTGTGTGTAAAATATACTCCCTCCCCATGTCTAGCAGAGTACATGTATATCCCACTTGAAGAAGCTGGATAACTGCATGGGGAATGGAAAGGACATGATGGGATACTGCATGTGTCCCAGCTGGACAGTGGAAACAGGTGCTGGCTTTGAAGGGACATGGGCAAAAGTCTGGGCTATGCTTATGAGGACATCCAACCCAATAGCCTGGTATCGTCTTATGAAGCTATGCACCTAGTACTTTACATTTTTCCTATATGTACTGCAGCCTGTCCTGAAATGTTTTCTGAAATGAATCCCTGTGAGTCTGAACTGTGTAGGTACTGCAGTGTTAGAGTATTCTCCTGTTCCTTCATTAGATATTATCACATAACCGGGAAAAGCCAAAAGACACAACATTAAACCTCATCATCGTGTCTGGTCTGTATAGCACTAAGTCAGCTCTTACAGTACTTGCATATGCACTTGGTCACATTGTATAGCACACTCCAATAGCCTAGTCTAGGTCACACTTACTATTGTGCTAATAGGCTCATCATACAGTAGGATTTGTCACACTTTGTAGAGGGCCTTACAGTAGTTGTTAAAGAGATGGATTGTGGCAGTCAGAACTATGGTAAGGTCTGGCCTGAAGGGCCCAAAGCTGTGCCAGACATTACCGGGAGAGAGTGTGTGTGTGTGTGTGTGTGTGTGTGTGTGTGTGTGTGTGTGTGTGTGTGTGTGTGTGTGTGTGTGTGTGTGTGTGTGTGTGTGTGTGTATATCAGCAAACATAATACTGCACGGTATTAATTTATATATGTCTTCCCCTCGCAGGTGAACATGGGGGTTGGTGTCTCTCACCCCACAGCCTGATGTCAGTGTCTCAACAGTCTCTCAAGGTGATGGTGGTCATAGTGAGGAACAGGTGGGGTTGGCAGGGCCTGAATCTGTGTCATTGGTTGGTATCCCACCTTCACCCACCCTGTCCCTGCACACAGTCAGTATGCCCACATGGGTTCCTGTTATATAATTGGAGACACAATCCTTCAAATGTGTCTTGATCAAACTTGAAAGCACAAAACAGCAAAATAGTGAAATGGCATATAAGCAATTTCTTTCCCTGGGAAAGAAATCTTTTGGCCGCCTCAGTTACTTTGCCATTTTACTCACTGTAGTGCAATATTGGAGTTGATATATTTAAGTAGTGGGGGGTGTGGGAAGTGAAGCCCCCCACTTTATGTAAATCAGTGTTTGCTTTTTTTAAGGGTTCGCTGATTTAATACAGACCTGCCCACACATACCCAGTCCCCAGCAGCCACAGATAATGTGCAGTTGGAGGGTGGTGGCATAGAACAAGCCAGTGTGGTGACTATGGCAAGTATGAGTGTAGAAACTAGCCATAGCTAGATGGCAGATGAGGTCACACACAGGCAGATGGACAGGGGTGCTCGACAGAGGACTGCTGCCCATCAAGCCCCTGTCACAAGTTCCACAGATGCCACCAGAAGCATGTTATGGTCGGACTTGGAGGCACAGGTGCGTACTGACTGCAACATCAGACAGATGCTCAGGGTCATGAATGCAGCACTTCCTGCATTCCGTGGTGACCTCCATGACATTTGTAATGCCATATGTCATTTCACCAATTTCATGGATAGGTGATGGGGTGAGACATTGTCACTGCTCAGCTGTGCAATGTCTGTGCTTGAGCATGTGGTGGGAGTAGGGCAGTGGCCAGGTGGACATAGGTCAACAACATGATCAGCTCAGAGCCCACATGGCTGTGCACATTCACAGTTACATAGTGCCAGTACCACCAGCACTACCAAAGGGAGGGTGCTGTCCTTACCACAGTGGGAGCAGGCCATAGGCACGAGGTCCTGGCCAGTCCCATCAGGGGCATGCATCCAGCAGACAGCAGTCACCATTGGGGAGTAGTACTGCATCTGTCTTTGGGCCTGGTGGTGCCAATGAGACTCCTACCAGAACCAATTCCCGCATCCCTGCTGGGAGATGGTGAACCATACATCCTGCCATGTACCATCCAAGGCTGTCCAACATAGCCCTGTGTTGGGTATCCATATGTCTTGATTGTGTGCAGACAAACACACAACTCTATCACAGGCTGGTAACCACCAGACACGCACAGCTCCTCAGAATGGCACAGTTGAACACCACCTCTGCTCACACACACACACACACACACACACACACACACACACACACACACACACACACACATGATATCAACCATATGGCCCAGCCTAGGCCTCTGGCAATCCCACAACACACCCTGTGCATGTGATGATACTTGTGCCACAACCTTGTTATCCATACCAGCGATGCAGGGACATGCTCATATGGGTCTGATGCACAGGGTGAATATAGTACAGTGTAGTAATGTAATGCTGTGTAAGGTGCTGTCTGCTGGCAATAATTATGGGCACACATCAAGGTGTATGTACCTTGTTAGCCATGATGCATTATTGCTGTTAGTACTGCTGACTGACTGTAGTGTCACGCACTTTATTCTGTTTGTGTTCCATATGTTTGTGTATCTGCAGGCTGTGGGCCTGCTGATAGTAGCAATGATGAGTATGGCAGAGTGAGAACACAGTGACCTTTTCATAGCCAAGTTAAAACTGTATATGTACATTTTTACCAGGTGTGTTTACATGCAACAGTGTGTGAGGGACAATTGTGGCAGACAGTGCGACCTTGCATACATACCCTTGACACAGCCAGCTGGCCTTAATACATATAACCTGGGTGTTATGCAAGACTGCAGGCTCATACATACAGAGGAGGTTACTTGAGTACTGGCACTAGGTCCCTCACAACCTTAGCCATTACTTTAACTGCAGCAGATTCACCTATCAACACCTACTGCCCCTGCCATTTCTGTCCCATTCACTCAAACGTCATGCAGGTGATGAGGGTATGCTTGGTACTGTGTATGACAGGTTTGGGGTATGTAGTCCTGACACAGGTCAGCCTGGATTAGCCTAGCCTGACAATCACCAGCATGTGTGTCTGCTAACTTATATGCATGTCTGGCCTGTCATGCTGGTAGTGCACACAGAGTTATAGTCCTATACATGGGGCAGCTGTTGAAGGGCTGAGCACAGCCCCTACCTGCACAGTCTTATGAATGATAGCACTAGATACATAACACAAATAGCACAGAGGTAATGTAGTGTTGCAGTGTCTGCCACTGCTATTCAAGTGGGTGACGATTGCAGAGGCTATGATTGCCAATGGTGGGTTCAGAGGCCCTTAACATGGTAGAGCCATCTGACACACACACACACACACACACACACACACACACACACACACACACACACACACACACACACACACACACACACACACACACACACTGTTACATGGGGACATGCATTGAAACACACATGCAGATGGAGTTGACACTTCTCTGAGTAAATGACTTACCCATGTATTTATGTACAATACACAGTGATACGACCATTGCATTTTCCACAGTGGCTTGGTGTTAGAAACTGCGTAACTGTGCTTGTATGGTGGATGACATATCTATGGGCTAAAACTAGGTTGGCAATGGGGGAGTTCACAGGGTGGAAAAAGCACACACAATGGT